>NC_080673.1:103411703-103712808 GCF_030445035.2 Dasypus novemcinctus | reverse complement strand
GTCAAGGAAGCCTGGGGTTTGAACAATGGGCCTCCCATGTGGTAGGAAGATGCCCTATCCATTGGGACAAGTCTGCTTCCCTTTAGTTTTTAAACTAAGGGGAAATGATAATATTTGTATCTTAAAGAAAAGAAATAAAATTTTAAAATAATTTTTCTAATTGTGTCTTCAAGAATTCATAGGCTTGTTAATACATAATTAACAATGTAATTAATTCGTGTACAATGTGGAAAACTTTATAAACACAAAAAATTAAGAAATATTAAAATTCATAATCCTCTCACATGTAACAAACAATGCAAACATTTTTGTTTTCAATCTTTTCTATGTGCATAGGTGTACCCAGACAATAGGATAAAGTTATTTTATTAAGTTCTGAATCATCTTGTATTAAAAGTTTTGAATCTTTTCTTTCATTTGCCCTATCATCAAAGATCTTTCAAACACATTATTTTAGGTATCTGGCGTAATTATTAATTTGCCATTGTGGTGGCCAGCCCTCAAGATGGCCTGTGATGATTATTGCCTCCTGGTATACATGATCCAGTTCAGTAATCCCCAGATTGAATACAGCTGACCTGTATTGACCTGTCTGACCACCTTGAATGAGCCAACTTGCAAAACTAATGGAGTGTGACTTCCAAGGCTAGGTGCTAATAGATCTTTCAGTTTCCACCTTTCTCTCCCTTTGCTCACAGTGGGAAAAACCAGCTGGCATGTCATAAGGACTCAAGCAGCCCATAGAAAGGTTCACACGGTGAGGAATCGAGCCCTCCTACCAGTAGCCAGCACTAATTTGCCTGCTATTTGAGTTTGTCCACATGCAAGCAGAGCCTCTAATTCCAGTCAAGTTTTCAGATCACTGCTGCCCTGGGCAACATGTCAACTGCAATCTCATGAGAGACTCTGAGCCATAACCACCCAGCTAAGCTGCTGCAGTATTCAGGAAAGAAATTGTGTGAGATAATGAATATTTATTGTTTTAAACATCTCAAAGTTGAGGAAACTTTTGAACATCAACAAATAATAATGATTTTGCTACTTTTAATAGAAGTGGGGTGATTCCATAATAAAAACCTAAAATGTAGGAGTGGCTTCAGGACTAGGCCAGGGAAAGACTTTGAGAAGTGAAAGCATAAAGGGCATTGAAATTGTTAGCAGACACCGAATGACTTTCAAGGATGCTGCTGGTGATGGCTTAGGTGAAATGTGGAAAAAATTATTAGAAACTAGAAGACAGTGGAGCCTATGTTAACAGATTTTATCTAGGTTCTTTGACTATGCTGCAGAAATGAATTTCAAGAGCACATCAGGTGAGTTAGGCTAGTAATTTATTCAGGTAGGGAGGGACAAGAAATGGGAGAAAATAACAGATCAGGGGTCCCAGGTATTCAGGACGGGGTGGAGAAGTGATAAAGTGGGCTGATTTACAGACTACAATTTCCCATTATAGGTTATAAATGCCCAGGTTTACTTGGTGTAGTGACCCAAACGGGGGAGAAGGCAGCCAGCGTTGGGGTCCAGAGGCAAGAGAACAAGTGCAAAAGCGAGCATGAGAGTGCTCGCTCAAGCCTCATGCATGGCTTTTTGAACTGTTAATTATTCCACAGCTTTGCTAATGGCCGGGGAGGAGTTCCAGCTGTTTTGATTGATTACCCCACCCATCAATCCCTTATGAGAGCCTAATGATAAAGTCTTTGGGGAATATCCGGGGCTTCTCCTGGCTTCCAGAGGAAGTCTTTGTTCTGGATGGCAGGGTCTTAGGGGTGCGGTCTTCCAGCAGCCATCTTGGGGGTTACTGATGTCCATGTGGACTCTCTGCCAGGTTCCAGATCCTGACTTACTCCCTATCTTACTAGCCTGCTTCACTTATTAGACAGTGACAGAAAATTTAGCAACGTTGTCACATGGCAGCAATATGGATAAAAGAAAATGCATCTGATGAACTGGGTGCCCTAGCTAAGGAAATTTCCAGACAGAGCATTGGAAGTGCTGCTTGGTTTCCTCTCGTTGCCTATAGCAATTTGTGAGAGGAGAGATAAACTAAAAGAAGAATTGTTAAACAGAAAGGGGCCAGAAATTTCTGCTTCTGAAAATTTCCAGCTTCTCAGGAAAATAAACAATGTTAAAATTGTTAAATGACTTCCAGGTCAAGATCATACCCAGGACTCTACCATAAAGCATAATATAAAGATGAACCTTGAGGGTATAACTATAAAACCCTATTTGCATTTGCATGACTAATAAAAACCTAAGTGGTACTTCAGAGAACCATTGGACTTGATGAAGCTTAAAGGCATTTTCCCTCAGTAGTTGCAACAAAAACTCAATATGGCAAAGGACTTATCTTGAAGAGATTTATTGGTGTGGCTTTTGTTTAATGGAATGAACCCAACTTACAACTCTTGGTAGGTAACCTTAATTCTGATCAGCAGAAACACCACTAGCTTGAACTGGATTGACAGAATAAAATGAAAAGGGGCCTTGAGACCATCAAACTTTGCTGGGAAGGAAGCAGGCTGAGTATCAAGCACCTAGATGGTAGAGCCAAGAACCATGACAAGTCATTCCCAGGAAGAAGAAGGCAAGTCCAAGTCCTAATTAAGGAACGGACAACTTTGCCTAGCTGGATTTTAGGGTTGCTATGTAGCAGTGATCCCTGTGTGCCTCCTGCTTTCTCCTTTTTAAATGGGAGTATCTATAGCAGTTATCCTAAGTCTATTATATGTTGGGCACCGTAGGGGTCAGATAACTTGTCTCTTTAATTCACAAGTCTTCAGATTGAGAGGAAATATATTCAAGGAGATATATTTAAAGAACTATATATCCAAAGAGCCTCATCTATACCTCGACTTGATTTAGATGGTGAGATTCTGGAGTTGAAACTGATGCTGTAATAGGATAAAACTTTGGGGGGGTCTTGTGAAGGGGTGATGTATTTTGCATGTCTTAGGTCCAGAGCATAGATTACGATGGCCAGCCCCGTAGGTGACTTCCAAAAATTCCTGCCTCCTATATTCATGCCTTATTTTTTTTAAAGATTTATTTATTTTATTTATTTCTATCCCCTTCCCCCCCGCCTGCCCCAGTTGACTGTTCTCTGTGTCTATTTGCTGTGTCTTCTTTGTCTGCTTCTGTTATTGTCAGCGGCACGGGAATCTGTTTCTTTTTGTTGCGTCATCTTGCTGTGTCAGCTCTCTGTGTGTGTGGCACCATTCCTGGGCAGGCTGAACTTTCTTTCACGCTGGGTGGCTCTCCTTACAGGGGTGCGGTCTTCCAGCGGCCATCTTGGGGGTTACTGATGTCCATGTGTCCCCTGCGCGGGGACACCACTGCATAGCAGGGCACTACTTGAGTGCATCGGCACTGTGCGTGGGCCAGCTCCACACGGGTCAAGGGGTCAAGGAGGCCCGGGGTTTGAACTGCGGACCTCCCATGTGGTAGACAGATGCCCTAACCACTGGGCCAAGTCCACTTCCCATTCATGCCTTATTTATCTATCTCCTACAATGAATGGGCATGGCCCATTTAACCAATAGGGTCTCTCTTGGATCACACACTAGAGGAAATGACAGCTGACATATCATGGTGACACTCAAGAGAGTGTCTTAGAGAGATCCTTGTGGTGAAGAATTGAGGCCTCCTGCCTAGTTTACCAAGTTTAGTGTGTGAGGCCCCTTGGAAATAGTTCCTCCAGCCCCAGGCAAGCTTTCAATGACTCCAACCTGAGACAACACCTTGGCTGCAGTCTTATGAGAGATCCTGAGGCAGAACTACCAACTAAACTGCTCCTGGGTTCCCAACCCATAGAAAAAATAAAAACATGCCAGATAATAAGTGCTTATTGTTTTAAATTACTAAATTTGGAGACAATTTTTATACATTAATAGATAACTAACTAATACAGTCTTGTTTCATCATTTGGCTATACCATAATTTATTTAACCATTCTTCAGTGTTGAACATTTAGATTGTTTCTAATTTTCCATCATTACAAATAACACTTTTATGAAGAACTTGGTAAAAAATAAATTATCTGAATCTCTAAGTTGGTCTCTAGACTAAATTCTTTTTAAAAAAAATCCTTAAATTCTGAGTTGTGGCGGCTTGCTCGGTCGGTAGAGGTGGGGTCTGGCTGCGGACGAGGGGTCAGTCCAGCTTTGGACGAGGGGTCGGTCCCACTTGGGACGAGGGGTCGGTCCGGCAGCAGACAAGGGGTCGGTCTCACAGGGGTTGCGCGGTTCGGCTGACGGGGTCGCCCGGCAAAGCCGGCGATGAAGGGGTCGCCCGGAGAAGCAGGTGACGAACTGGGGACACGGGAGGCCAGGCCCTTGTCGGGGGCTCTCAGGACTGGAGGGCGCACGGCAGAAAAACTACCGCGGAGACAAGGTAAACACGCAAGTCCACTTTATTGAGGGAGAGGCAACAGTTTTATAGGGGCTGGGGAAGGCTGATTGGTCGAAGCCACGCCCTGTTCTGATTGGTTGCGAAAGGTCAGTGGGCGGTGCTGGACGGGGGAGGGGTGGTGGTTAGGGATTGGCTGTCACTGTTGCTGGGGGAAGGGGCAGGGTTTAGGGATTGGTGGCTGCTGTTGCTGGGGTGGAGGGCAGACTTGAGTTTCCCGCCCTCGCCTGGCTGTTGCTGCTGTCGGGGGGGGAGGGGGGGGGGGGAGGGAAAAGGGCAGACTGGATTTTTCCGCCCACGCCTGGCTGTTGCTGCTGTCGGGGGAGGGGAAAAGGGCAGACTGGATTTTTCCGCCCACGCCTGGCTGTTGCTGCTGTCGGGGGAGGGGAAAAGGGCAGACTGGAATTTTCCACCCTGCGCCTGCGCAGGGAGAAAGAAGAAGAAGGGTGCCGCCCCACAGGCATCGTGTGGCGCCATCCGGGAGGAGGGGCGGCCGCGGAAGCATGGCTGCCGAGAAGGGGAGACCCGAGGGCACTCTGCGCCCATGCCGAGCTCCCTTCAGGGGTGGCGGTGAGTCCGACCAGCCACCTATTATGGGGGCAGCAGCTTGGCCTGCCGCGGCTGCTCCCCCGCCAGGCCAGCAAACCACACTTCAGCCCGAGGGGTGACCGCACTGAGTCAATGCACTCGGAAACTAAAATGCAATTAAAAGTATAAAAGTAGAGAAGTGGATGTGGCTCAAGCAATTGAGTTCCCATCTACCATATAGGAGATCCAGGATTCGCTACCCAGGGCCTCCTGGTGAAGGCAGGCTGGCCCATGTGGTAAGCTGACCCATGTGGAGTGCTGGCCTGTGCAGAGTGCTGCCCCATACAGGAGTGCCGCCCCACACAGGAGTGCTGGGCTATGCAGGGGTACTGGTCCACATGGAAAGCTGGAGCAGCAAGATGATGCAACAAAAAGAGACACAGAGGAGAGACAATACAAGATGCAGCAGACCGGGGAGCTGAGGTGGTGCAAGAAAATGATCACCTCTCTCCAACTCCAGAAGGAGCCAGGATCAGTTCCTGGAGCCGCCTAAAGAGAATACAAGCAGACACAGAACACACAGCAAATGGACACAGAGAGCAGACAATGCGGGGGGGGGGGCGGGGGGGGGAGGGAGGGGAATCAATCAATCAATCTTTTTTTTAAAAAAGTATAAAAGTTAGGAAGGAAAAACTTAAACTTCCACTATTTCCATACAATAAGATTGACTACTAGGAATACACAGAAGAATCTATTGAAAATCTGTTGTAAATGTCAAGAGAATTCTTTGTAGTGAGAAGAGAACAAAGAACTATGTCTCTGTCATAGATGAATTCAAGCAGCCTTGAAGAGACTGTTGACCTAGTAGTATGTTTGTGGGCAGTGATAGAAGAAAAATAAAGCTGCTTCTTCACTGAGTCCTGCTGAATTCCGCTCATTCAACAAACAAGTGAAACAAGTCCTATAATTTTAGCTCTAACACTTAAATATTACATGTGTGACCTTCAAATGTATGCACATGCACTCATAATCCTTAATTATTTTGAGGGGGAGTTGTTGCTGATTCTGAAACTACAATTAGCAGGAGAGAAATAATGGAGCGTGTGGTGACTGAAGCAGTTTGTTAACCTGAACTACCTCATTCCTTACTCAATCCCTGTAATTTCTCCTTCTTTTTCAGGTAATCTTCACTGAGACTAATAAGTCAGGTCTCACCGTTTAGCAGCTCGCTTGTTAGGCTCCTGCTGAGTCACTCTCCCACTCACGACACGCTCTCACTTGTGACAATTTTTGCTAAGTCAGCTGGTTCCTATCCCTAAGGATATGTTCAACTCCAAAAGCCTAATCAGGTTTCTTTTTGAAGCTTAACATTTACAAGAACGCATGTTTCAACTACCCGTGGCTACAGGACTCAGGAATAGGAGGATCCTGTTGTTGAACTCATGTTAGATTTTGCCTATAAAATTTTCCTTATCCCACCTACTAGCAAGTGATACATTTGGTATGTGTTGCCGTCGGTCACTTGATTGTACATTTCCTGAAGAAGATGTCAATGATAAAGATAAGAGTTAAAGTTGGGGGAGGGAATTTGGAGGGATATAGAGACAGATATCTAACGAACAAACAAGCAATCTTCAGAGCAACCGGGACACTCTCTGATCTCACTTGCTGATTCCAGTCTCAGAGTCCTTGAGATATTGAGAAATTTACATAAGACTGTCTTAGTTTGCCAGGGTTGCTACTATAATAAATACCACAGCCTACTTGGCTTGAACAACAGAATTTGTTGTCTTACAGTTTGGAGACTAGAAATGCAAAATCAAGGTATCCATAAGCCATGCTAACTCTGAAGTCTGTAGCATCCTGGTGGTGGCTCAATTTTGGCCACTGTCACATGTCACTGTCTCTCTCTGATATTCCTCCTCTTGCTTCTACTACCATCTTCAAATTTCCTTTGCTTTTAAGGTTTTTAGTCATATTGGATGAAGACCCACGCAGTTTCAGTTTGACCTCATCTTAATAGGATCTTTGAAGTTCCCCTTTACAAATGAGTTCCCACCTACAGGACCTAGGGTTCGGACTTGTCTTAGTTTGACAATTACCACTCACTGGTTTGCGCAACAACAGGAGCTAATTGGCTCACCGTCTGGGAGGCTAGAAATCCAAAATCAAGGTCTGCACAGGCCTGGTTTCTTCCCAAGTCTGTGGCGTGCCAGTGCTGGCTTGCCACGATCCTTGGGCTTCTTGACTTGCGTCTCTGCCTCTGTCACATGGTGATCTGCTTCATTTTCTGACTTCTTCTGACTTCTGGCTTCTACTTCTGCTCAGTTGTCTCTGTCTGGATTTCTTCTCCAATCCTTATTCAATTTGGCCTCCTCTAAAGAGGATCTTCAGTGATCCTATTCACATAGGAGTCCATATGCTGACACACCTTAACCTATTTCAAGGTACTGCTTACAAATGGTTCACACCCACAGGAATGCAGATTAAGATTTGAACATCTCTTTTGTGGAAGACATGATTCAACCTACCACACAGACTTACAATTAATTTTAGTTTTATGAATGTAGAACATACCACATTTAGTGTGTCAGAGAAAGGAAATTTGAAATAAAAAAAAAAATTGTTTGTGAACTAATAACAAACAGTTGAAAATAATGCCCCTGTAGGTAACTTTGGCATTTTAAATGGATTAGAGCAGAAGAGTGCATCAATGTCTTTTCAGAAAGTCAGAAGTGTTTGCAGTTATTAGTTTAGGTTTTTAATTTTGTCTCATATTGAATCTTCTAGGCACAAGTCTCAGTCCACATCTCAATTTGATTCAGTGTTTACATGTGCTTGGCCCTGAGGTAGGCACTGGGATACAGAGAGGAATAACACATACCCAGAGAAGAGACTGGAAGATGAGGTTTTTGCTATTTTACTAGCCGAAGAAGCAATGCACTGTGTCATTTAAGCCAACATTATGGAGAGCTGATTATAAGGTCCTGTGTAAAGGCTCTGATAACCACACAAATAATGCCAAACAGCAAATGACTTTTAAAGCCATATTACATATTAGCTTTGTAATGCATAATGTTCATCTGGGCACAGCAGATTTACTTTCCTAATTATGTTTTACTTATGCTATTATTAAAATTTGCCTGTATTCCCTGATCTCTTCCAAAGGAAGACTTGGCTTTGGAAAAATGCTGGGCAGCAAGATAAGAAAGGATTGAAGATTCCCAAGCCTGAAGAATTTTTAAGTAAAAGATTTCTATCCATGAGCTTTTAAGGGTAAATCATGACTTCTCCACCTCTACTGCTTCTTCTCCTGCCTTTTTTTTCTTTTTTAAGGAATTTAGATATGACTAGGTTAGAAATTTAAATATCATCAGTCATATTCTTTATACAGTCATGGGAGGAAAGAAAAACTATTTTTAAATTTATTCTCTGCTAGCATGTTACGTAAGTTCTCTTTTCTTCCTTCTTATTACCCTATGAAGAAATTGTTGCCACCAGTCTAGAGATGAGGAAACTGTAGTTCTAAAATATGTACATAAAATCAAAGGTCGAACCAGTATTTGAATATTGGTCCACTGACTTCAAACCTATACCTTTCCATTATCCAGAGCACCCTGTTAAGATCCCAATTTACCAACAGCCCAATAGAGAAATGGGCAAAGGGGAGGAAGCTATACTTTACAGAAAAAGGAAACACAAATGGCTCAAATATATTTTTAGATACTCAATTATATTTACAATAAGAGAAATGCAAACTAAAACTTCACCTATCAAACTAGCAGAGATAGAAAATGCTTGGTATCACACTGTGCTGGAAAGTGTGGGGAAATAGGCTTGCACATAAATTGCTGGTAAAAGTTGATGCAATTCCTCTGGAGGACAATTTGGTAATTCCTATCGAAATTATATACCCTTCTATAATTTTATCCTACATGTATACTTGCACTTGTGAGAAATAACATATGCACAAGATTATTCACTACAACATTGTTTGTAATAGCAAGGGATTGAAACAACCCAATTGCAACTAATGGGAGGCTTATAAATTATGGCCATCCATACAAAGAATTATATGCAGCCATCAGAAAGTGAAAACTAATGTTGATCTAAATTGCTAAATATAAAAGGAAGGTACAGAACAGCAAGTGTGATGTGCTTCCATTAATATAAGGAAAAGTATATACAAGTATTTGTATAGAACTAGACTATTATATAATGAGTAACACTGGTTGCCTCCAAGCAGGGATCTGGGTAGGCTGGGGTGGAAGGGCACTTATTGCTGTACATCCTTTGTACCATTTCAATTTTGAGCCATGCCATTATATAACCTATTTTTAAAAAGTCAGAGTTAAAAAAAAATACACAATTCCTTTTGCTTTAGGAACATCATATTTAACTACTGAATATGAGAAGGAGGCTAATAATACTTTATTTGGTTGAAACTGAAACTTGTGCAAAATGATATAAAATCATCACCATTGGCTTTCTCCTTGGGCTTTCATGTCTTTGAAACTACTTCTCTCTTAAATTGTTGCTGGGCTATGCATTGAGTGCCTTACTAAGTGATTTTTCTTCCTTTTCCTTATAACAATATTAAACAACAATGGGAGGGAAGTGGATGTGGCTCAAGCAATTGGGCTCCTGTCTACCATATAGGAGGTTTAAGGTTCGATGCCCAGGGCCTCCTGGTGAAGGCAAACTGGCCCATGTGGTGAGCTGGCTCACATGGAGTGCTGGCCTACACAGAATACTGCCCCACGCAGGAATGCTGCCCCACACAGGAGTGCTGGCCCACGCAGAGAGCTGGAGCAGAGACGACGCAACAAAAAGAGACACAGAGAAGAGACAATAAGAGACACAGCAGACTAGGGAGCTGAGGTGGCACAAGAGAATGATCACCTCTCTCCCACTCCGGAAGGTCCCAGGATCAGTTTCTGGAGCCACCTAATGAGAATACAAGCAGACACAGAAGAATACACAGCGAATGGACACAGAGAGCAGAAAACAGGGTGGGGGGAGGGAAGAAAATTAAATAAATAAATCTTTAAGAAAATAGATTGATAAAAACAAAAACAATGGAAACAATTTATTGAAGGTCTATTTATAAAGCACTGAGTTTAGAACTGTGTCTCATTTAATCTTCATGATAAACTTAAATAGTAGAAGTATCAGTTCTGTTTCTGAGAAAACAGGAACTCTGAGAAATTAGTATTTCCTACTAGTATTTATCTAGTTTCCAGATAGTATGAAGTAACTATTTTCTAATTTGTGTGGCTTAGAGAGGAAAGAGAAGAAGAAGGAGGAGGAGGAAGAGGAGGTCTTTAAAAGTCTACCATGCCACACAGAAAATTAAAATGCTGACACAAAATGTATTGCACAGAGATTATTCTAAAGGACTCTTGTAATATTTAAGTGCTAACTCAGAGAAAATAGCCTGTGAGTTACATAAGAGATTCTAATAATTTAAAGGAAGAAAAACCCCTCAAAATTACAACTCCCAGAGACTCCTCTGTCTGTTCCAGTCGATTTCTCAACTTCAGTGTGCACAAAGCAAGTTCTCTTCTTTCAATGCAAAGAATAACAAATGAATAAGTAATTATTTTCTCATCACAGTGGATTAAAAATCATATAGTACGTCTCTTTCATTGTTCCTTGCACTCGCCTCATGCATTTTCTCGCAAGTTTTCAGGTCCAGAGCACAAACCTGACACACTGAAAGGTTTATCAGAATCTTTCCACTAAAATATACTTGATATTTTAGGATTGAGGTAAGGACAGCAAAATCATCCAGCCTTGGGCTTTTTCTCCCTTTACTGTGTATGAGGCTGAAATTGAAGTTATAGTTCTTGCAAGAAATGCTTACTAAACTGACCTTCAGTTCCCTGTTGTCCCAGCTGATATCTTAGTTAGCTCGAGTTCTCAACCTCCTCTCTCTTAGCCATGAACAAATGCGTCATACCTCACTAAAGAGCTCCCAAGAGAAGGATACTATGTTCTCACTCAAAACAACTGAGATTGAAAACAACTTACCCCTAAAATTTCCAATTTGGCTCTTAGTGTGCTAATAGGTTTGTGTTAGAATTCAGACTTCTTGATGATAAAAACTCCCTGATGATATTGGTGAACCAGAATGACTAAACTACTACTCCAAAAGCAGAAGATGGCTGTGTGGAGCACAGGGTAAAGACAACTTACACATTATTTTTCCTTTGGGTTTTGGTGTATATGGATTTTGTTTATTGTTTCCACACAATTCAATCCAGTGGGACTTATTATCATCATCACCCATATAGAGTAAGGCGTTCTAGGTAATGAGGATTAGGCAAACACAAAACCATGGTCCTGCCCTCAATGAGTTTAATATTCTATCAGATTATACAGAAATATACAAGGAATTAAATATAATATCAGGTAAGTGATATGTGGCATTTCTGTGGAGGTGCCATCTCCACAGAGATCAGGATGAAGCCTTGTGGTTATCCAGGGAAAGAGTGTTCAGTGCAAAGGAAACTGCAAGTTCAAGACCCTGAGATGGAAGTATGTTTGGCAGAAATAGCAGAGGCCTGTGTAGCTACCTAGTAGAGTGAAGAGCAAAGATAATGGGGTTAGAAAAGTAGTTATAATCCTGGAAGGACCAAGGACTTTGGACATTGGGAACCCACTGAAGGGTTTTGAGCAGGTGTGTAACCTGTTCTGATTTACATTTTAAAATGATAATCTGAAATAAAAGATTTAAAAATAAGATACCTCTGGCTGGTGGGTAGAGAGTAGACTATAGGGGATGTGGTAGGCAGACTCTAGGATGATCCCAATGATCCCCACCTTCTGGTGTTCCCACCCTCTGTAATACTCCACTTGTGTATGGGCTAAACTTATTGATTCACATAAAAGGAACAGAATATGACAGAAATAATCACTTTTGAGATTAAGCCTCAAAAAGACTGTGACTTCCCTCTTGACTGTTCTCTCTTTCTCTCTCTCACAAACACATACTTTGAAGAAGCCAGATGCTATATTGTGAGTAGCCCTTTGAAAAAGTCTCTTCAATGTGGCAAGGAACCAAGGCCTCAGTCCAACGCCCAGGAGGAACTAAAACCTATAAAGCTACGTGAGTGAGTTCAGAAGCAGATCCGTCTGCCCTCGGCAAATCTTGAGATAACTGCAGCCCCCACCCACAGCTGGACTGCAGTTTCATCCTCAGCCACTCCCAGATTCCTGACCCACAGAAACTGTGAAATAATATGCTTATTGTTTTTATGTCACTAAGTTTGGGGGTACTTTGCTATTCAACAATGAATAACTAGTACAGAGAATAAGAATAGAAGCAGAAAGGACAGTTAAAAGGTCATTGCCGTCAAGATACAGTGACTGAAAATAGGGCGGTAATGGTGGAGATGGTGAAGCAGTGTGCCTGGATTTGACAGACAAAAGGAGAAAAGGAAAGCCACCTGCTCTTTGTGACCTGGAGAAAGAAAGCAAAAACTTTGGCAAGATTTCCACTTGGTAGAGAATAGCCACCAAGTCTCACAGTGGAGCAGTGATCCATGTAAAGAATTGTTCTAGAAAGAAGTTGGCACTGGCTCCTATGGAAAAGCACAGGGACCAGAAGTCTGAAGAAAAGGCCCACCGTGAGCCTAGTTTAGGACTGTGTGGCAGAGGATTAAGAAGCAGACTGTCAAGAGGTCAGCAAAGTGAAAGTGACACGACCTGGCAACGGCCTGATTTTACAGAGGAAAGAAGAATTATGACAACTCAGGAGAACCTTTATCTGGTTGAAGTGCTCAGAAAAACACACCAGAATAAACATGTCACTCCAAATGGCTAGGATTAAAAATCATTAAAAGGCCATAATCTTAAATGCTTCTATATCCAGGTTACTATCAACCAACAACAGTCAGTCCCCAGACATTCAACCATCACTCTGGAGAGTTTTGCCTGGTGGTTATGAGCTTGGGATTTGACATCAGGAAGGTCCAGGTAGGAAGTCTAGTTCCTCTGTTATTAACTGAGTGACCTCAGACAACGTATTTAGATTCTCCAGGCTTCAGTTTTCTTGGCTGTAATATAAGGAACTTACTTTTAGTAACTTGAATACAACTCTGTGCAGTTGGAAGGATTAGAGAAGAAACAATGTGGTATAAGATTTTTTCTTTTTGGCACTATTGACAAGGGTGCCAAGTCCCCTGGATGGAGAAAGAATGACCTCTTCAACAAATGGTGCTGGGAGAACTGGATATCCATGTGCAAAAGAATGATGGTGGACCCCTAGCTGACACCATGTAAAAAGAAAAATTCATAATTGGTCATAGACCTAAATATGAGAATAAGAACAATAGAACTCCAAAAAGAAAATGTAGGGAAGCATTTTCAGGACCTTGTGTTAGGCAAAGGTTTCCTAGAATTTAAACCCAAAGCACAAGCAACAAAAGAAATAATAGATAAATGGGATTTCATCAAATTTTGAAATTTCTGTGCATCAAAGGAACTTCATTGTGGCAGTAAACAACCTATTGAAAAGGTGAAAATATTTGGAAACTACATATCCAGTAAGAGTTTAATATCCAGAATATATAAAGCACTCCTAAATTCAACAATTAAAAGACAACCCATTTTTAAAATGGGCAAAAGACTTGAATAGATATTTCTCCATAGAAGAAAAGCACATGAAAAGATTATGCTCAACATCACTAGACATTAGTAAAATGTAAATCAAAACCAACATGAGACACCATTTCATATCCACTATAATGGCTACTATTCAAATATGGAAAATTACAAGTATTTGGAGAGGATGAAGAGAAATAGAAATACTCATTCATTATTGGTGGGGATGTAAAATAGCTCTGTGGAAAGCAGTTCGGTGTTTCCTCAGAAAGTATAGAATTACTATATGATCCAGCAATCCCACTTATAGGTATATACACAAAGTATTTGAAAGCAGGGATTTGAATATATATTTGTACACTACTACTGATAGTAGCATTACTCACAATTACCAAAAGTTGGAAGCAACCCAAGTACCCATCAACTGATGAATAGATAGATAAAATGTGATATATACATACAATGGAATATATTGGACAACACAGATCAACCCTGAAAACCTCATATTTAGTTAAATAAGTGATAAAAAAGGACAAATTTTGTAATAACTTAGTGATATGAAATAATTAGAATAAGCAAACTCACAGAGTCAAATCTAGAATATAGGTTACCAGAGGACAGGGTGGGGGTAGGGAATGAGGATTTAATTCTTAAGTTGTACAGAATTTCTATTTGGGCTGATTATAAAGTTTTGGTAATGGACGGTGTTGACGGTAGTACAACACTGTGAGTGTAATTAATAGCCCTGAATGATATATTTGTGTATGGTTAAAAGGGTAAATTTTAGGTGGTATATATGTTACTAGAATAAATTTTATTTTTAAAAATAGGACTGTACAATCCAAACAGTGAAATCTATTGTAAAGGATAGACTATATTAATTAGTACAATTATGAAAATGTTCTTTCATGAATTATAACACTGTACCACACTAATGAATGTTAATAATAGGGTGGTATATGGAACTCTGTATTTTATGCATGATTTTTCTGTAAACCTACATCTTCTTTAATGAAAATAAAATCCATAAAAAAAAGCAACAACAAAATTACAGGTGTTGGAGGGGATGTGGAGAAATAGGAATATTTATTAATTGCTCATGGGAATGTAAAATTGTTTAGGGAAGTGGATGTGGCTCAACAGATAGAGCATCTGCCTATGATATAGGAAGTCCAAGGGTTCAATACCCAGGGCCTCCTGGCTCATGTGGTGAGCTGGCCCATGCTGTGTGCAAGGAGTCGGCCCACACAGGGATGCCCCCACGTAAGGGTTCCCCACCCCCTCAGGGAGTGGCCCCTGGGCAAGGATAGCAGCCCCGTGAGAAACCACAACCTGCCCCGGAGTGGTGCCACACACATGGAGAGCTGATGCAGCAAGATGACGCAACTAAAAGAGACACAGATCCTCAGCACTGCCTGATGAGAATACAGACAGACACAGAAGAACACACAGCAAATGGACACAGAGAGCAGACAACTTGGGGGGGGGGGCGGGGCGGGGCGGAGAGAGATAAATAAAGAAATAAATCTTAAAAAATAAATAAAATAAAATAAAATTGTGCAGCCACTGTGGAAGACAGTTTGGCAGGTCCACAGAAAGTTAAGTTAGAATTACAATATGAACTTGCAATCCTACTTCTAGGTATATACTCAAAAGGATTGAAAGCAGGGACTCGAACAGATATTTGCACATTGATGTTCATAGTGACATTATTCACAATAGCCAAAAGATGGAAGCCACCCAAATTTCCAGGAACTGATGAATGGATAAACATAATGGGATATATATACACAATGGAATGAATATTATTCAGCCATTAAAAAGAATGAGGCTCTGATGCATGCAATAATATGGATGAACCTTTAGGTAACGGATGGTGGTAACAGAATCACAACACTGTGAACCTAAGTAACAGCACTGAATTATTTATCTGAATGTGGTTAAGAGGGGAAATTTTAGTTTTTATGTATGTTACCAGAATAATTTTTTTTAAACTCATGGAACTACATAATACAAACAGTGATCCCGAAGTTAAACCATGGACTATGATTAATAGTACAATTATAAAAATGGGCTTTCATCAATTTTAACAAATGTGTTACACTAATGCATGGTGTTAACAATAGGGTGGTATGTGGGAGTCCTGTATTTTATGAATGATTGTTCTGTAAAACCACAACTTCTCTAATAAACAACAAAAATTAAATGTAAGAATTGTGTGGTACCCACATCCCTGTACAGCTCTTTTTCTAGGGAAAGGTATGAGCCAAAGCTTATTTTGCCCCATCTGTGAACACAGCTGCTGGTTCCCTCTGCTCTCTTCTCACCCTTGATAAGAAAGCCCTTTTAAATGCCTTAAAGATAAGTCCTACTACTGAGCCGAAGGAGGCTCCAGTGGGGAAAGAGAAGATTCTTTGGGGAAATAATATGCTATGGTGCCTCAGTCGTTCCAAGCCACTCTGTGCACCCCACAATTGCTTCCCTGGCATTCACTGTCTGCTCTGTGACCCACTACACACAAAGAGAAAGCCAACAGAATAAGCAGGGGAAGATGTTGCTGAGTCACGGGAGGACAAAGTACCCAGCAAGCCTCTCTCAAGGTACAGGCTAAGCTCGGGGTCTATCACATCATATTGGTGCACCATACTGCAGCTTGGACGGTCACCCCCGTGCCTCGGCATGTTGAGCCTTGTCATTACAGCTAATGGATACATAACACTGAAGGGCAACCCAGGTTCAACAAGTGACAGGCTGCCAACACAATGCTGTGGAAAGAGTAGTCGCCTTCGTGGATGATAATACAAGCCAATACCATCATGAGTACAATGAACAGTTATCAACAAGCCAAACAAACATATGTAGCATCATATGTTATAATCAATAATGGAACGGTAATGTTTATAACAGGAAATAATAACTGGAAAAAACCAAAATGTTTAATGGATACATCTAATCTCTAAGCCCACTTTTTAGTTCAAGAAATGCACCTGAATTCAAGAAGAGAGTATCAGCTTGACGTCCTGTTCTAAAATGAAAGACTGACAAAATCCAAATGTACTCATAGACCTAGCTGCTTTTCATGTAGTCCTATAATCAAACCATAACCTCCTGCTAATTCCCACAATTATATTTGGAAATAGAAGTATAAAAAGCTACACAATTAGGAAATCTTCTTCCCTACTGTGTATCTCTGCCAGCATTCTGTCATTTTTCATCTATAGTGTCAGTTTGACAGTATAGCCAAACAAGAGCTAACGTTTGTGGCAGGGGAAAATAATCAGCATATCCATTCATTAGTATCCTGTTCACACTTTCGTTGTCAATTATAAATATTTGCTTGAGCTAAAAACTCTGCCACCATCATTGGAGCCATTACTGCCTGTAACTAAGTGATACATTTGAAGAGTCAGGCTTCTGGCATTTTGCAGCTGGGGCTCAAGAATAATCAAAATGTTCATAAACTAACACTTGGAGTCCCAGCAGAACGTCTTATTCAAGACAACATATTATTATCCTAGACAATGGAGCTACAACGCAAGTCAGAGTTTCACGATTATTCTTCTGGGCTATATCCTTCAGCTTTTCTTCAAAGCCTTTCCGTTTTTTCTTGAGGGAATTTTTAGGAGACATGCAAGCAAATAGTTGTAGTCAACATTGGAAGATGCTGCCTGATTCTTGGGGGAACCCCATCCTGCCAAGTATAGTGGAAGGTGTTAGAGCTCGTCACAGATTCCTTTAGGGGGTGGGTGCACTTGCCCCCAGGTGCTGTGACTGGTGACTGCTAACAACTCACAACTGCCCCCTGCCCCAGAGAACTGCCCTCGGCCAAACGGGAACCATTTTGACCTGGAAGCTGTGCGCTCCCCACTCATCCCCAGACCTCAGCCAATGACTGACTGATATGAAGATGGAAAGGGCAGCTTTCCCTCCCTCAAGGGCGGGGCAGCTCCGTGGTGCAGTTCATGCTCCAGAGTTTCTACATGACGTTAGTCTACTACTGAAACAGCATTCTTGCTTATTTTTTCACCCCAACCTCTCTCCTACTTCTCTCATTAATCTTTTCCTACTAGGACTCTAGAGGGGGTGGAAATCACCTGAAAAGGAAACCCCATCTCAGGCTTTCCTTCTAGGGAGTTCAAACTACAACACTAAGAACTTCTCTTTCCCCAGGAAGGTTGCTATTTCTGCCTACAACCACCATGAACCCTAAACTTTACCACCTGAATTGGCTGCTTTTTCCCAAATACTCAATGCAGATGGATCTTTTCCCTTGTGGAGGTCGAGTTGTCTTTCCCATAGAATGAGGGATCCCCAGTCTAAGGGCTGTGTCTCATCCATCCCTAGCACTGGGCACAGCTTCTGGCAGAATTCCTCATCTCAGCCCTAACTGGTAAAATCCTTCTTAACTGCCCCTAGAGATCAGTTGGAGAAGGTCCAAAAACCCAAGAGAGAAATGCACAATGGATAGTAACCAAAAGAGCTCACTGAAATTTAGATAGACATATATGAAAATATGCACATCCTCACTCATAATAAGTGAAATGTGAATTAAAACTAAACTGAGAGAAGTGGATACAGCTTAACCAGTTGAGTGCCCATCTAAAACATGAGAGGTCCCGGGTTTGGGTCCCAGTACCTCCTAAGAGAAGACAAGCAGATGCCACGCCCTCTGCAATGAGCAGATGCCACAAGCCAGCAGATGCCACAGCCTGTAGGGAGCAGATGTGGCTCAGGCCATTGGGCACTTGCCTCTCATGTGGAAGGTCCTGTGTTCGGTTCCCGGTGCCTTCTGGAGAAGGTGAGCAAACAATGAGCAGACAGATGAGAGATCCATCTGGGGGAGGGTAGAAAAGAAAGAAAACTAAAGTAAATAAATACATCTTTTTAAAAAATTAAACATTTTTTAATGTCAGGTTGGCAAAACACCAAAAGATATTTTTTTCTACCCATACATCTAACCCAATGACAATGGGTACTTTTCCCCTGTTAAAAATGAATTATTACTCTAAGAAATAGCATTTTACTATTGGAAAAATCAATCTAATAAAGCTCTATAAAACCCTTCAGAGCTATGGATCAAAGGAGACTGCAAACCTTAATTATTAACGTGACCATTTACCACCTCAGGAATGTTATATATTATATTATGTTCCTACTCCATATCACAAAGAACATGCTGCTTTCCTTATTTGTTCTGTCCCATCCAGGCAAAATACCTTTTTGCACTTTTATCTACTTCTCATT
Organism: Dasypus novemcinctus; assembly: GCF_030445035.2. NCBI lineage: Eukaryota > Metazoa > Chordata > Mammalia > Cingulata > Dasypodidae > Dasypus > Dasypus novemcinctus. The sequence goes on along the minus strand of NC_080673.1, from coordinate 103,694,025 downwards.
TTCACTGAAATCTTCTCTAAGACCACAAATTCTCTTGGCAGCAAAAGGTCTACACCTTCAGTTTGTCATGCAGATTAATTGGAGTATGTGTTTTCTTCTTTATCATACTGTACCTACTAGTTAAGTGTGTATACATCTGTTTTGCTCACAGATCTATCTTTATTGCATTATTGTTCCCAAATTTTCTTCCTCTCCTTGTGGGAGAATTATCTCTCTTTACCCCAATGGTTTCAAATTTGGTCATGTGACTTGCTTTGGTCAGTAAAATATGAGAAGTAACACAGGCCAGTCTCAGTCAGAAGCTTTAAGATCCATCATGTGGTTTCACAATCATGCTTTTTCCTCTACCACAGGACCATCCCAAAACTGGCATATCCCAGAGAGAGTTGGTCCCTTCAGTCTGGGACCTGGAATAAAGATAATGTGGAACAAAGATACAAAAGTCATAAAACATGAGTGAAAAATAAACTTTTGTGGTCTTTAGTGCCTAAGATTTAGGAGTTGTTTGTTACTGCAGTATAACTTGAGCCCAGCTGTCTGCTACAGTCTATAAGCTCCAATGCATCTTATTTCCCTTTATATCTCAAACAGCACCTAGCATAATCTTTTGCTCATAGTATACATTCAATAAAAATTGGTTGAATAACTTTTTCTCTTCTTTTTCATTTCCTTTCCATTTCTTTTCTGAACAATTTTGTCCAAAAACCTTTATGAGGGGCCAAGGAAGGCATGTCTGTTGAAGGGGTGAAGAGGAACTATGGTGACTCAAAGCAGATATCAGAGCCTGAGTAGAGTGAGAGGGGCATCTGCATGAGGTGGGAGGCAGTGGCAGCATGTGGGGGACTTGGTAAAATCAGTAAATATTTAGAAAAGGTAGTTAAAAACATGGAAAGGAGGGAAATTATAAAGAACCCTATTTTGCTGGATTGGAATTTGAGATATTGGTATGGACTTGTGGTTTTCAATATATGTGTGTCTAGATATGCAAATACATATAAATAGAAATATGTGTGTATATATACAATTCCTGCTTCTACCTAAAGACGGTCTGGGAACAAAAACTTCTCAATAGCAATGACTACATATAGCACCTAAATTTTGGTTTCTAAATACCATTTTCCACTGAAGGGATCCTTTGGAGAAAGGATCAATTCCAGAACTCACAGAGAGTACAGAATGAATCTAGAGCATCTTGTTGGGCCATAAGTAAGGAAGTGCTCAAAAAATAATATACACATGTCAAAAGGAAACAGAAGCCAGTTTGAAGAGACTCTCAGTCAAATCTAGGATAATTAGAGCATCAAAATAAATAAATATATAAAGGATTATAATCCATTAAATAAGATAGGAATCCATTATATAAATGAACAAATAGAAAGATAAATATGTAGATCATAGATTAGATGGATACATGTGTAGAGATACAGAGATAGATATTAATAGATAGATAGATGGATGATAAATACCATCTGACAAAAGATAGACAAATGAAAGGAAAGAAGAAAGAAACACAGTGGGGAACAGAGGGAGGAGGCAAGAGAGGAGAGAAAGAAGGAAAGAAAAGGGGATATGAACTAAATTATGCAACGAATTTTAACAACAGATAAACTTAAAAGGACAATTAAGCTAGGGCTAGGGCTAGATTGTCATGAAAATAGGATTACCAATGTACTCACATTATAAACAAATGACAGAAGCTATAATTCAAATTTTCATTAATCGAGACTGGCTTTCTCCCTACTATGAAAGTGTGATTTTACATAGAACTATTTTGTAACTTTTTTTTCACCACAACCATGATAGTGGCTTACCCAGAACCACTTGTCACATTACCTGGTCTACTGTCCATCACTAATGAATTGAAGCAAGATTGAGGATGTTCAACATTTCCCATACCACCCTGCTTTAAGATCTAAAGAACACAGATTTACAGCATTTTTAAAGTGCTTCATCTTCAAAAGGTTAAAAATATATTAGTTAATATTCCAAAAGAGGTAGATGTCCTTGTTAATTAAATTTACACTCATTTCACCCAAGCTCAGAAGAGTTATATAGCTTTATTAGATTCATTTTACAACAATAAGATACCAAGTGGCATATCTTGATCAGTCAATGTACCTATAGCAGAGGAAAAAACTCACTGCTATTGCTCTGGATATGTGAATAGAAAAAGAGCTCATCTCTTTGGATTCAATATCATTCATTTTGGTGTATTGAGTGATGTGTATATTTTTATCTTGTATTTTTTTACATGATATTTTTATTTTCAGGAGGAAAATCAGACTTAAGCATCTTCAAAGTTTGGGCTCATTTTGCTACATTGGCTAACACACTTCATTATCTCCTTAGGATAAAGGTATACGAGAAAGTTTCTCATGGTGCAAGAAAATCCAGGCTCACTGGCTCGAAGACCTGAATCAAGAAATGCTATGGGATGTAAATGTGGCTCAAGCAGTTAGGCACCTGCCTACCACAAGGGAGGTCTGGGGTTCAGTTCCTAGTGCCTCCTAAAGAGGATGAGCAAGACAGTGAGGAGATGTGATGGGCTGGCATGGTGAGCTGATGCAACAGGATGATGCAATGAGAGACACAAGGAAGAAAACATAGTGAGAGACACAACAAAGCAGGGAGCTCAAGCAATTAGGTGCCTCCCTCCCACATGGGAGGTCTGAGGTTTGGTTTCTGGTGCCTCCTAGAAGGAAGACAAACAGACATAGCAAGTGCAAACAATGAGAGGATGAGGAAAATAAGTAAATAAATAAAATAAGTCTTTTCTAAAAAGTGCTGCCCTCAAGACTATTTAGGACAGTCTAATTAGTTACAGAAGAGCAAGATCAGAATTCAGCTGTGGCAGACATGTCGGCCATGAACTAAGCATTCTGTTCAGAAGATGGTGTTACTTCTACCAGAGGCAGGAATAAAACTCACAACAAGGATATAACTTCTGGATATGGATTATGACCATGAGCAGGAAAACAAAAGTCAGTCTTTGGTGAGGTTGACAATTGTCTCTACCTTCATGGCTTCCTAATTCTTTGGTTTCTCAGGAATATAAACTGGGAAAAGACATATCTCCCAAGAAGGAAATCAGGGGTACAGGGAAGGGAACCAGTCGATAACCATAATTATCATTCATTGAAGACCTATTTTGTACTAGATGCTGTCCTGGATACCAGGGAGAAAAAGGTAACAAAACATTGCCCCTGCTCTTTATTCTAGTGGGAAAGAGAAATAAATGAGTCACTGTGATGTGAGAAGTGAGAGGGCTGCCCACAAAGAATTGATGAAATGCAGAGGAGGGAGTGACTGAGGAGGGACTAGGAGGGTGTAGCAGTTTGATATTATTGAAGAATTCCAAAAAGAAATATTGGATTATGTTTGTAAAATGATCTTTTCCTCTGAGCATATTAGATTATATTGGATTCATAAATTTACTTGATTAAGTAATTATATAAACCTCTTGTGCCAGTAGGGCATTGAGTCCGCATCCTTTGGTAGGTAGGGACTCACAGATAAAAGGCATGGCAAGGGACAGAGTTGAGGGTTTTTGATGTTGGAGTTTGATGCTGAAGACTTAAGCTGGACCCCCGGGAAGAGAGAAACTCTAAGCCTGGAAAGAAGCAAGCCCTGGGAAGAAAGGAACCCAGGAAGCCTGAACCCTCGCAGAAGTCAGCAGCCATCTTGCTCCAACACGTGGAAATAGACTTTGGTGAGGGAAGTAATTTATACTTTATGGCCTGGTATCTGTAAGCACCTAGCCCAAATAAATACCCTTTATGAAAACCAACCAATTTCTGGTTTTTTGCATCAGCACCCCTTTGGCTGACTAATAGAGAGGGTGTCACAGAGGAGGTGACCTTCTACTTGCACCTTGGAAGGTGCTTAAGAGTCCACAGGAGGAGGAACAGGAAAGGAAGTAGAGGGTTCCAGAAACTGAGGTTTGTTCGTTTTCTTTATTTATTGCTTTGTTAATTATTAATGTGTAAGTGTTCACTTTAGAAAATATGGAAAGTACTAAAAAAATTATACAGAAGACACAAAATGATGACACCATCCTCCAAAAACAATAACTCATAATCCCAATATCTGGAGGAGTTACTGTAGCAATAATTAACTTTTTACCATAATTCCTATTTTCTTTTTCTATTCATTTTAATTAAGAACTGTGTTTATACGATATTTATAAACTTGTACATTGTTTTTTTCTCAAAACATATCCCACTATTAAAGAAGTTAGTAAATCAATTTTTTATTAGAGAAATAGGGGGACTGCAATAAAATAATCCATGGAATACAAGATCACAACATGCCAACCTATTATTAACATATAAATAATGTGTTACATTTGTTATAAGTGATGAAAGTACATTTTTATAATTGCACTATTAACTGAAATCCATGGTTTAATTTAGGGATTATTGTTTGTAATGTGCAGATCCATAGATTTTTTTAAAAATTTTGATTCTAGTAGCATACATACACAATAAAATTTCCCTTGTTTAAATCAGGTATGCTTTTGCCACAACTGTTTCTTACATTGCTTTCATTGTCTTAAGCTGCTTTTGCCTGGAGGGCAAATTCTGGGGGGTACAATCCAGAAGAGTTTTCCATTCAATCTTGCCCAGCCAGAACAAGGCCAGAGATGCACAACTGGGTGCAGGATGTCTCAACTGCCCTGGAGAGAGGATAAGGGAGGGGCCAGGAGGGCAGCAGGAGCTTCTCCATGACTTCCCGAAACTGCCCTTAACCTGCCCGGCAAATGCAGCCTTTCAACTGTCTCCTGCTGCTCTGAGGAAGCATCTTTAAGTATCCTATCACCTTTGTCTGGGACAAGTTGAAACAGTGGTCACTCTCAGAGCCAGGCCCCCAGTGATCCAAAGTAGCTAATCAAAAACCATGATCAGTGATCAGCTGTGCCCACCCCTGGTCTTGGGAAAGAGAATTTTTTTGTCCCTTTCGGAAACCAGCGACTTAGCAACAGGCTGGATCCCACTGTGGGCTGTGGCAAGAGTCGGGGATGAGCACTGGTAACTGCTGCACAGAGAGTGCAATTTACGGTCTTTAATTTACCAGTCTTTCCCTCCTGCTCTTCCCTGGATGCTGTACAGTGTTCTACTGGACTCAGGAGTTTCAAAATAGTTGATTCAGACAGTTCCTTCCTGTTTAATAGCTGGTAGAGGGACTGATTCCTGGAGCTTCCTGTTCACCCATCTTCCCACCTCATTAAGCAACTCTTACTAATATTGCATAGAGTTTTTAAAAATGGGTTTTAATATAAATGCAGTAAAATCACTAATCTCAAATACAACCTAATGGCATAATATCATTTTTTAAAACTTTAATTTAATAAGTAATATTTGCATTTATTTTATTACTAGTGAAGTTGAATCTTTTCTCATGTTTATTACACTCTTGAACTTGCTCCTTATTTTTGGGTCACGAATTTATCTACTGTCTTTTTATTTATACTTGTCATATTTACTGTAAATATTTTTCCCAGCTTATTGTTTCTTTCCATTTTCTTTGTGATTTTTTTGACACTCAAAGTTTTTATTGTTTGAATGTTTTTATTGTTTTATTGTTTGAATGATGTTTTTCCCCCAGTCTTTTCCTTTGTAACTTTTTTTAAAGTAGAATTTAAAATATTTTAAAATTTCTTTTGAGACTTTTTCTTTGACTTACAGCTTACTTATTAGTGTGTTATTTAATTTTCAAACATTTGGGGACCTTCTAGTTATCATTCTGGTATTAATTTCTAGTTTAATTCCACTATGGTCTGAGAATGTACTTTTTATGATTTTTATACTTTTAAATTTTAAATTTTCTAAGGTGTGTTTTATGGCCCAGAAATTGGCCTACTTTGGTAAGTGTTTCATGTGAGCTTGAGAAGAATGTGTTTTCTGCTCTTGTTTGATGGAGCATGCTATAAATGTCAATTAGATCAAGTTGATTAATAGCAATCCTTACTATGTCCTTACTGATGTTCTGGCTGTTTGATCTATCAATTACTGGCTGAGGGCTCTTGAATTCTCCATCTATAATATTTAATTTGTCTATTGCTTCTTGTAGCTCTCTCAGTTTTGCCTCATGAATTTTTTTTAATATATATACTGGAGCTGGGGATCAAACCCCAGACCTTGTATGTGGAAAGCTGGTGCTCAATCACTGAGCCACATCGGCTCCACTGGGGTGGTTTTTTTATTTGTTTGCTTGTTGCTTGATTTTTTTTGTTTTTAGGAGGCACAGGGGACCAAACCCCAGAACCTCCCGTGTGGGAAGCAGACATTCAATTGCTCCAGCCACATCTGCTCCCTGGCCTCATGTACTTTATGCTCTGTTTTTTTTTTGCTGAAAAATGTTTAGGATTGTTTTGACTTCTTGGGAAATTAACCCCTTTATCATTATGTTATGATCATCTTTATCCCTAATAAACTTTCCTTGTTCAGTAGTCTGCTTTGTCTGAAATTAATACATGTACTCCATCTTCTCCAGGAGGCACTGGGAACTGACCCCTGGACCTCCCATGTGATAGGCAGGAGCTCAATTGCTTGAGCTACATCTGCTTCCCTGACTTCATATATCTTAATCTAATAGTAATTATTTTATATATTTACTTGTGTATTGCTTGTGCCCCCCCCCACTAGAATGTAAGGACTACATCGGTCCTGTCCACTACTGTAATCTCCCTGCACCAGGTATAACAAACAGCACATCAAAACTTTAATAATACCTGCTGAATATAAGAATACAGCTCACTCATTGCTACTGAAGAGTCTGGCTCCCTTGGAGATGTTTTGCTGTTTAAAAATGAATGAAGGAGGGGGGCCAAGATGATGTCTAAGTAAGTACACCGTCATCCTCTCTCTTACAAAAGACCAGTTGTGTGGTGATGGAGTCCTGTGAGAGCAGGCTGTTTCAGGAACCTGCAGGGAAGGAGGTGTCTGGACAATGATCTGGCAAGACCAAAGCAGAATTTGAGTTTGCTCAAGGTGGAACTGAGGGTTTCTAACACTGAACTCAGAAGCCGTGGGAAGGTACATCCCTTCCCCCTAGGGCTAAGAGCCATAGCATTCACTGAGAACTGTCGGTCATGGGGTGGAGTTTCCAAGCCCCATGTTTCCCAAATGTGTGAATCCCAGGCCTGTGTCCCCTGAACCCCCATGGGCCACGTTTCACAGACCTACATAACCCAAGTCCAAATCCTTCTGGGCCTCTGTTTCCCGAGCCCAACACTCCTGGAAATCCACCATTGCCCTACCCCTCCCGACTCAGACTAACTCCGGAAGTGGGAGAGTTTAGGTGGGAGGTGCAGAGGGCCCAAGGAGTGCAGGTTCAATTTTCTGGTCCCCCCCTTTTACTGAGTTTGGAAGAGCATACCAGCTGACTTGGGGAGAGCCTAGGAAGAGAGGAGAGGCAAATCTGCTGAGAGAGCCTGATTTACCTAAACTCCCTAGGATAAGAAACTTGGTCTGGGAGAAGGTGGAATAAGAAAATTAACTAACCTCTTTGTAGCAACTAAGGTGGAGGGATAATAGGATATGCTTTAGAGGCTTCCAGTAGCATATTTAGAGTTCCTTGCAAGGAGTGGATGCTCTCTCAAGAAATTAAGAGACATTATTTTCTCAGGTGAGTTGGTTCACCAGGGACCCATTTGAATTTCCTACAGGAGCCCTCACGCACACTTTCTGCTGCCTTGGAAGAGAGGAAAGTGAGGAAGGGAGAAAGCGGGAAGGTCAGACGACTAAGCAGTTTATTCAACTGAAAAGAGGATTCTTTCCTGAGACCTTGTCTGATCTTTTTGTTGGTTTGTTTTCTTGTTTTTTCTTCCTCTTTATCCCCACCACCGCCCTTTTCTTTTTCTTTTTCCTCCCTTCTCTTTTTCTTGCTCTGCTTTTTTTTTCTCCTTTCTTTTTCCTTTTTTTTTTTCTTTTTTCTTTTTTTATATTAGTGCTGCAGGCAACATTTCTTATTTGCTGTGCTTCCTCATCCTCAATTTTCTCTTTTCTGTGTGTACTGATTTTGGCTACCAACACTATCCCTTTTCCTTTACATCATTCTCTTCTCCACCATTGTTTCTCTTACATTCCACCTCTCTCTGTTTAGCCCTCAATATTCCTGACTTTTTATCTCTAATACCTCTAATCTGTTTTCTATAATTTATTCACTCTTTATATTATTGTCCTCTCTTTTCTTTTTCCCTCTCTCCTGACCACACTGACCTTTTAATTCAGAGTATATTCCTCCCCATATTCATTTTAATATCTCATTATAGGTACTCCACTTTCTTATGGTTATAACTATACACAGCTCCCAGGAGTTCTATGTCCATTCTCCTAGATCTCACATGGTTCTTCTGCTAACACTATCAATAATACTATTATATTTTTCTTTTCTTACCCCTTTTGCTTTCTCTGGACCTAAATTTTCCTTCAGGGGAACTTAGCCAACAACAAGGAAATAGAATAAGAAGAAAAAAGTGACAAAGAGAAGACTTAGCACACACAAAAAAACAACTAATTAAATCCCAAGACTAGAATAAGAAGATAATCAACAGAATAAACCCAACAAGATAAAATGATGACCAGACAGCAACAAAAAACTACAGACCATACCAATAATCAAGAACACATGGCCCAATCCAATGAACAAACTAAAAACCAGGAAGAGAAGTGGAACACTGAACAAGTAATTAAAGCTCTCAAAACATATATTATGGACCAATTCAATGAGTGAAGGAAGAGATTAAGCATATTAAGAAAACACTTGGTGAGCATACAGAAGAAATTGTGATCATGCACAAAAAAATCACAGAGATGATGGGGATCAATAGTACAATTCAAGAAATCAAAAACACACTCTCAGAAAATTACAACAGATTTGAAGAGGCAGAGGAAAGAATTAGTGATGTGGAAGACAGTACATCTGAAATCAAACAGATAGTAGAATTAATTGATAAAAAGATAGAAAAAGTCCAGCAGGGATTTAGGGACCTGAATGACAATGCAAAACACACAAACATATGCATTATAGGCATCCCAGAAGAAGAAGAGAAGGGAAAGGGGACAGAAGGGGTGTTGGAGGAAATAATGGCTGAAAACTTCCCAAACCTATTGAGGGAGATGCATGTACATGTCCAGGAAGTCCAACACACCCCAAACAGCATAAATCCCAAAAGGCCTACCCCAAGACATATACTTGTCAAATTATCCAATGCACAAGACAAAGAGAAAATACTAAAAGCAGCAAGAGAAAAGAGAACCATCACATACAAGGGAGGCTCCATAAGATTAAGTGCTGATCTCTCATCTGAAACCATGGAGGCAAGAAGGCAGTGGTATGACATAGTTAAGATACTATTAGAAAAGAATTTCCAACCAAGAATATTCTATCCAGCAAAGCTAACATTCAAAAATGATGGTGAGTTCAAAATAGTCACAGATAAACAGAAACTAAGAGAGTATGCCAACAAGAAACCTGCCCTTCAAGAAATACTAAAGGGAGTTCTGCAGGAGGAAAGAAGAAAATAGGAGAGACAGAGTTGGAGGAGAGTGTAAGAACAACAAAAACTACAAAAAGAGAAAAAAAATCAAACAACGTAAGACAAACACAAATCCAAAGAAAATATGGCTAATATAAGTAATTCCTTGAAAGTAATAACACTAAATGTCAATGGATTAAACTCACCTGTTAAGAGACATAGATTGGAAGATTGGATAAGTAAATATGACCCATCTATATGTTGTCTACAAGAAACTCATCTTAGACCCAGGGATTCAAGGAGATTGAAAGTGAATGGCTGGAGAACAATCTTACAGGCAAACAATAACCAAAAAAAAAAAAAAAAAAAGGCAGGTGTAGCTATATTAATATCAGACAAAATAGACTTTAAATGCAAAACAATTGTGAGAGACAAAGATGGACACTACATATTAGTGAAAGAGATAATCTTTCAAGAAGAAAGAACAATCATAAACATTTATGCCCCTAAAAAGAGTGCCTCCAGATACATGAGGCAAACATTGGAAAAACTAAGTGAAAGAATAGATGCCTCTACAATTATAGTGGGGGACTTTAATACACCACTATCAACTTTGGACAAAACATCTCAAAAGAGAATCAATAAAGAAACAAAAACTTTGAACAGTATTTTAGAGGATCTGGACCTAATAGACATACACAGAACATTACACCCAAATACACAGCAGGATATACATTTTTCTCAAGTTCACATGGATCATTCTCCAAGATAGACCACATGCTAAGCCACAAAGAAAGTCTCAATGAATTCAGAAAGATTGAAATCATACAAAATAATTTCTCTGACCACAGTGGAGTAAAGCTGGAAATCTGCAAGGGCCAGAGGCCCAGATGTGGCACCAAGATATGGAAGTTAAACAACACACTCTTAGAAAAACAGTGGGTCAAGGAGTACATCTCAACAGAAATCAATAACTACCTTGAAACTAATGAAAATGATAACACAACATATCAAAACTTATGGGATGCAGCAAAAGCTATACTGAGAGGGAAATTCATAGCCATAAATTCATACATCAAAAAAGAAGAGCTAAAATTGAAGAACTAACTGAACAATTGGAGGAATTAGTTAAAAAACAACAAACTAACCCCAAAGAAAGAGGAAAGAAAGAAATAACAAAGATGAGAGCAGAACTAAATGAAATAGAAAATAAGAAAGCACTAAAAAAAATAAAACAAAGAGCTGGTTCTTTGAGAAGATCAGTAAAATTGACAAACCCTTAGCTAGACTAACAAAGAAAAAAAGAGAGAAGATGCAAATACACAAAATAAGAAATGAGAAGTGTGATATCACCACTGACCCCACTGAGATAAAGACTATAATATGAGGATACTTTGAAAAGCTGTATTCCAATAAGAAAGACAATTTAGAGGAAATGGACAAATTCCTAGAAACACATAAGCAGCCTACATTGACAAAAGAAGAAATTGATGATCTCAGCAAAACAATCACAAATATAGAGATATGTCAGTCATTAAAAACCTCCCAACTAAGAAGAGCCCTGGGTCAGATGGCTTCACAGGTGAATTCTACCAAACATTCCAGAAAGAAATAACAACAATTTTGCTTAAACTCTTCCAAAAAATTGAAATAGAAGGAACATTACGTAATTTATTTTATGATGCCAATATTACCCTAATATCAAAGCCAAACAAAGACACCCCAAGAAAGGAAAATTACAGACCAATCTCTAATGAACCTAGATGTGAAAATCTTCAACAAAATGCTTGCTAATCATATTCAACAACACATTAAACAAATTATATATCACGACCAAGTGGGCTTCATTCCTGGTATGCAAGGATGGTTCAACAAAAGAAAATCAATTAATGTAATACACCACATAAACAGATTCAAGGGGGAAAAATCACATGATCATATATATATTCAGAAAAAGCATTTGAAAAAATACAACACCCTTTCTTGATAAAAGCACTTCAAAAGATAGGAATAGAAGGAAACTTTATTAACATAATAAAGTGTATAGGGAAGCAGACTTAGCTCAATGGATAGGGCATCCACCTACCACATGGGAGGTCTGCGGTTCAAATCCCTGGCCTCCTTGATCTGTGTGGAGCTGGCACATGTGCAGTGCTGATGCACACAAAGACTGTCCTGCTCTCCAGGGTGTCTCCCGTGTAGGGGAGCCCCATGCACAAGGAGTGCACCCCATAAGGAGAGCTGTCCAGTGTGAAAGAAAGTGCAGCCTGCCCAAGAATGGTGCTGCACACATGGAGAGCTGACACAACAAGATGACACAACAAAAAGAAACACAGATTTCCAGTGCTGCTGCTAAGGATAGAAGTGGTCACAGAAGAACAAACAGTGCATGGACACAGAGAGCAGACAACTGGCAGGGGGGTGGTGGGGGGCGGGCAGTTAGGGGAGAGAAATAAATGAAAAATAAATCTTTAAAAAAAAATAAATAAAGGGTATATATGAAAACCCACAGCTATCATATTTTACAATGGTGAAATCCTAAAATCTTTCCCTCTAAGATCAGGAACAAGATAAGGTTGCCCACTATCACCCCTTCTATTTAACATTGTGTTAGGAGTACTTTCTTGAGCACTGAGGCAAGACCCAGATATAAAAGGAACCCAAACAGTAAAGGAAGAAGTAAAAATTTCACTATTTGCAGATGACATGATCCTATACATAGAAAGCCCTGAGAAGTCTACAACAAAGCTTCTAGAACTTATAAATGAGTTCAGTAAAGTTGCAGGGTATAAGGTCAATGCACAAAAATCAGTAGCATTTCTGTACACTGATGATGAGCAATCTGAGGAGGAAATCAAGAAACAAATACCATTTACAATAGTAAATTAAAAAATCAAATACCTAGGAATAAATTTAACCAAGGATGTAAAAGACTTATGCACAGAAAACTTCACAAAACCATTCAAGGAAATCAAAGAAGACCTAAACAAATGGAAGAATATTCCCTGTTCATGGATAGGAAGACTAAATATTACTAAGATGTCTATCCTACCAAAACTGATCTACAGATTTGATGCAATCCCAATAAAAATCAACACAGCATTTTTTAATGAACTAGAAAAACTAACTCTGAGATTTATTTGGAAAGGAAAGAGGCCCTGAATAGCCAAAGACATATTGAAAAAGAAAAATGAAATTGGATGAATCACACTACCAGACTTCAAAACATAGTATAAAGCTACAGTAGTGAAAACAGCATGATATTGGCACAAGGATAGACACACTGATCAATTGAACTGAATTGAGAGTTCTGATATAGAGCCTCATATATACAGTCATCTGATATTCGACAAGGCCACGAAGTCCACTCAACTGGGAAAGAATGACCTCTTCAACAAATGGTGTCTAGAGAATTGGATACCAATATGCAAAAGAAAGAAAGAATTACCATTTCACACCTTATACAAAAACCAACTCAAGATGGATCAAAGACCTAAATGTAAGAGCCAAGACCATAAAGACCTTGGAAAACAATGTAGGGAAGCATCTACAGGACCTTGTAATAGGAAATGGCTTCGTGAACTTCACACCCAAAGCATGAGCAGCAAAAGAACAAATAGATAAATGGGGCTTCCTCAGAATTAAAGCCTTTTGCACCTCATATGAGTTTGTCATGAAAGTGAAAAGAGAACCTACACAATGGAAGAAAATATTTGGTAACCATATATCTGACAGGAGACATATACCCTGCATATATTAAGAACTCCTATATCTTAAAAATAAAAAGTCAAAAAAACCATTTTAAAGATGGGAAAAAGATTTGAACAGACGCTTCTCCAAAGAAGAAATACAAATGACCATAAAAACCTCGGAAAACTATGTGGAAGTATCTACAGGAACTTGTAATAGGAAATGGCTTCATGAACTTCACACCCATAGCACAAGCAGCAAAAGAACAAATAGATATATGGGAATTCCTCAAAATTAAAGCCTTTTGCACCTCAAAGGTGTTTGTCAAGAAAGTGAAAAAAGAGGATACCCAATGGGAGAAAATATTTGGGAACTATATATCTGATAGGAGACATATCTTGCATATATAAAGAAATTCTGTATCTTGAAAATAAAAAGACAACCCATTTAAAAAATGGCAAAGAGATTTGAACAGATGCTCCTCCAAAGAAGAAATACAAATGGCTAAAAAGCACATGAAAAAATGCTCAAAATCACTAGCTATTAGGGAAACACAAATCAAAACTACAATGAGATACCATCTTACTCCCATAAGACTGGCAGTATAAAAAAACAGAAGACAGCAAGTGCTGGAGAGGATGTGGAGGAATGGGAACACTCATCCACTGCTGGTGAGAATACAGAAGGATCCAGCCATTCTGGAGGACAGTTTGGCGGTTTCTCAAAAAACTAGCTATAGATTTGCCATAAGACCCAGCAATTCCACTGGAATTGGATCTAAAAATAAGGACACAAACCGATATATGTACACCAATGTTCATAGCAGCATTATACACTATTGCCAAAAGATGGAATCAACCCAAATGCCCATCAATGGATAAATGGATAAATAAAAATGTGGTATATATATACAATGGAATAGTACTCAGCTATAAGAAGAAATACAGTACAAACACATGTGATAACATGGATCAATCTTGAGGACCTTATGTTGAGTGAAACAATCCAGGCATTGAAGGACAAACACTACATGACCTCTCTGATATGAAACAAGCAATCCAAGCTGTCTCAGAGAGCTAAAGACTGGAAGATAGGCTTAAAGGAATCTAGGGGGATGAGGAAGGTTGTGAGTTGACACCTACATGGGTGAAGTCTATGACAAGCTGGTAAGTATTTGTACAGGGAAGGGATAAGATGGGGGCATAGGGATACCTTTGGGTGGGGCTTTGTGGGCTTGAGAGGGACTAGGGTTGGGAGGATGGGTCAGATGACCCGAGGAATTGGGGGAAGACCTGGGGCTGGGGTGAACTGTTGAATATGGGAGAATGTCAGGTATATTGTTGAAACTACACTATTGAGAAAACTCTTTAGAAAATATAATAAGGAAGGATCACGTGTTTAAGGTGCTTAAGCGGGAGCGGGCAGGGGCGGGGGTGGCAATCTGATACAGGGGCAAGCTTCTAGGGAGTATGTGAGTGCTCATTTTGTCATAGTATGTTATATCATTGGGTGGAGACCCATGCAATGAGTGTGAAGTTGTACCCACATCCTGGGGAGACCTGATGTTCCCAAGAGAGGGAATTGTATCTCTCAAAGGATTGCTGGCTCCCAATTAATTAGGGCAGGCTAGTATGTCAAGCCCTCAGCAGTGTTGCAGTATTTGTAAATCTGGTTCCTCAAGTAGTGAAGATTTCCCTGAGGGAAGGTGGAGAGAGGTATAGCATGGATGGAAGCAGGGAACTGGGGGCAATGGAAGTGCTCCACAAGATCATACAAAGATGGACATGTCAACTTACATCTAAAGTGTATAAAAGTCTATAAACTAAAATGTAAACTATAATGTAAAACATAGGGAAACTAAAAATTTAGAAATTTGTACAGTCTAAAATATAAACAATAATGTTTATAATAATATAAACATGGAACCATGTTTGATAGCTATGTTTCAAAATTTGTACATCAGCTGCAGCAAATATAACATGAACATGTAAAGAGATCATTGCTGGAGAAAGGGGAAAAGGGTTTGATGTTGGATATCTGGAAGTCCCCTATATTGTGTATGTGAATTACTGTGATCTAAAACTTTTTTGAAGACAAAATTAAAAATTAGAAGAAAAAAAAAGAAAGGATGTAGACACTGAGGAAGAAAGGAAAATATTTTGCCACTGTACATACAGGGTAACACCTATTACAGTGATGAAAGGCAAAACATTAGAAACAAAGCCTTATAATATTTTTCATTTTATTAATATACCAATTTATTTTTACTCTATGTTAGTATTTCTAAATTACTATGTATTCTATTTCTAAACTTTAAACCTGCCACTGTATTTCAATTTCCTATTAATTGAATTTGGCAATATATTAGGATTCATTGTTGAAGAAGTTTTGGATCACAGAGAGGTTCAACTATGGCAGGGGAGGAACTCTGGTGTGGGGTGTTATTGATGGGGGGCACATGGGTGGGAGGAGTTCTCCAGGGCAGTATATAGGGGCATAAATATGTTAGGATATATGTTGGGTATTTTTATAGTAGTTACAGTTACAAACGTCAACTGAGAGAGTGCTGAGTTCCCACCCAGGGGAGCTCTGTCACATTCCCCAATGGAACAACAATAATCCCCCAAGTGCAAATGCAAAGATCAACAAGGAAGGATGGTCCAATAATGAGCCCTTGATACTGATGACTATGCTGATGAGCCTGTGTGCCTGAAATATGAACTAGGCCTAGAGCTGTAGGATGCCTAAGAGTTACTTCCTGAGAGCCTCCATGTTGCTCAAATGTGGCCACTCTCTAAACCAAACTCAGTCTGTGAATGCATTACCCTCCCCACAACATGGGACATGACTCCTGGTGATGAGCCTCGCTAGTGCCAAGGGATTACTACCAGTTACTAACTGAAGAAGCAACTAGAAAGAGACCTTGAATAAAAGGGTCAACTCAGACCAGAAGAATATCTCAGCCTACATGTTGGATCAAGTGTTAAAAACTGCTTTTTGACCTTGAATAAAAGGGGGAAATGGCAAAGACAAATGAGTTGATATGGCTAAGAGTCTTCCAAAAAGAGTCGGGAGGTCATCAGAGGGGTCATGCTTACAACACACCTCAGCAGGACCCCAGAAAAAGCCAAAATAGATACAATCCTAGGTACTAGTTCTCCTGAAGACTACGGAGATCCACAGGGTATATAATCATGCCAGATGGATTTGGAGATTTGTGTCATGTCAGAGGGCCCTACTTTGGAATTTGTGCTCCTGAGTGTGACTGAGCTGGACACAGACGTGACTTTTCTACACATGCCTCTTCTGTCACTTTTACTGAACCTGTGGTTGGTGCGAGGGATGGTCCATACTTAGGAGACTTGAATCTTGGGACTGCCCATGTGCCAGCTGGGTCCTGAGCAGAGTGGCAACTCTTACTCTCTGGTTCATTGGTCTTACCCAGGTCAGCTAACAGGGAGGTGAAGATGGTCAACCACCACACCAGGGAATCAAGAGTGCCTACAACTGTAAGCAGAGGAATTGTATCCATCATCTAAGTGGAATCTAAGCCCCATCTTGATCTAGAGGAGGAGGGGACATCGCCATCCCAAGGTCCACAGAATGGAGGAATAAAATATGGACCAAAGTGGACTTACTGATATTCTACTATAAAACTATTGTGATGAGTAATAGAAGAAATTTTAGCATCGAGGTGGAGAAAGTGGCCACAGTAGTTGCTGAGGGCAGGGAGAGGGTAGAAGAGATGTGATGTGGGGCATTTTTGGGATTTTGAGTTTCCTTAATGATATAGCAGGATCAGATGCTGGACTTTATATATCCTGCCATAACCCACTGAATGTACTGGGGGAGAGTGTGAACTACAAGGTAAACTATTACCTGTGTAGTGCAGCAGTGCCCCAAAATGTGTTCACCGAGTGCAATGAGTGTGCCGCAATGATGAGGGAGATTGTTGGTATGGGAGGAGTGGGGTGGGGAGGTGGGGGTATACAGGAACCTCTTATATTTTTTAGTGTAACATTTTTTTGTGATGTATATATCTTCAAAAAAATATATTTACAAAATGATGTGGTGGGGATTAGGGTGTAGGTTATATGGGAACCTCTTATGTTTCTTGTTTTCTTATGTTTTTTAATGTAACATTCCTTGTGATCTATTAATTTTAAAAAGTTAAAAAAACGAATGAAAATCAACAATGAGCACAAAAATATACTTAATTACATAGAAAGATTTTTAAAACTTATTTAAATGAAGAAGGCAAGTTACAATATAATCCCAATTTTGTAAGTATATATATATTTGTGTACTAAAAACATATGAAACAAGAAGTTAAAAGTGAATGCCTCTAATTGTATGGGATTATCAGAGTTCTGTAAACTTTTCTTTTTGCTTGTCTAACTTTCCCATAATAAGCATGTATATTGCTTTGTAACAGAAAACACAATAAAATCAAGTTCAAGATGGGGTAAGGGAAACAGATGTAGCTCAAGTGATTGGGTTCCTGTCTACAATATAGGAGGTCCAGGGTTGGATTCCCAGGGCCTCCTGGTGAAGGCAAGCTGGCCTGCATGGTGAGCTGGCCCTGCGGAGTGCCGGCCCACGCAGAGAGCTGGTGCAGCAAGATGATGCAACAAAAATAGACACAGAGGAGAGACAATAAGAGATGCAGCAGACCAGGGAGCTGAGGTGGCACAAGAGATTGAGTGCCTCTCTCCCATTCCGGAAGGTCCCAAAATTGGTTTCCAGTGCCGCCTAAAAGAGAAGACAAGCAGACACAGAAGAACACACAGCGAATGGACACAGAAAGCAGACAGGGGGCACAACATGAGGTGGGGAGGGGGAGAAAAAGAAAAGACGGGGTAAGATTCACTAAATACAACCCTTAATAAGCAAAATTTATAACAAAAATGAAGAAGAGTATTTAGGGACTTTTAGCCCACCCTTTTATTTTATATTGATAACTGATATTTTCTCAAAATTTTGCAAAGTACAAAAAAAATGCACCTTAAACCCCCATTTCCTCCCAGTTTTCTCACCTCTTTCTCTATGTGGAAATCTAGTATCAGGAGAATCCTGTTCCGGCAGTTTGAGATTATTTTTGTGAATCCCCAAAAAAGAGAAAGATTATGTTTGTAAACTAGCCTGTTCCTCTGTAAGTGATACCCTTTGATTGTATTAAATTCAAAGGTTTTAAGTTTACTTAATAAAATCAATTTAGGGAAACGGACTTGGCCCAGTGGTTAGGGCGTCCGTCTACCACATGGGAGGTCCGCGGTTCAAACCCCGGGCCTCCTTGACCCGTGTGGAGCTGGCCCATGAGCAGTGCTGATGCGTTCAAGGAGTGCCATGCCACGCAGGGGTGTCCCCGGCGTAGGGGAGCCCCACACGCAAGGAGTGTACCCGTAAGGAGAGCCTCCCAGCGCAAAAGAAAGTGCGGCCTGCCCAGGAATGGCCCCGCCCACACTTCCCATGACACTGATGACAACAGAAGCGGACAAAGAAACAAGATGCAGCCAATAGACACAGAGAACAGACAACCAGGGGAGAGAATTAAATAAATAAATAAATCTTAAAAAAAAAATTTAAAAAAATCAATTTAGGGCCTTTGATTTGACCACATCAGTAGGGCATCATTTAGTGTTGAGTCCCTGTCCCCTTGTTGGGCTGATATAAATGGGCACTCACTCAAAAAGACATACATGAAAGAGGAGAGAACTTGGTCATTTCAGTCTTACCATGTGATAGACAGAAAAGGCCCAAACAGCTAAAGCCCGGGAAAAAGAGATGAGTCATTTGCCTGCTAGTTTGCAGCCAAAGAGCAAAAGAGCAGCTGAGCAGCTAAGAAGGCCCAAGAGACCAGGCAGAGATTGCCCACCACCTTGCTTCAACTCATGGAACACACTTTGGTAAGAAAGCATCCTTGAGTTGGATTCTTTAGAACCTTGTAACTATAAGCTTTACCCCAAATAAATATGATTTATAAAAACCAACAGATTTCTGGTACTTTGTGTCATCACCCCTTTGGCTCACTAATACACCTGTATTTTATGCATGATTAGCAATACAATGAGTCTATAAGCTTTAAAGTTAGTTAGATGATAGATCAATTTCAAAAGATATTCTTCTATATTAAATCTGATTTAAACAGACGTACAAATAGACTGCACTATATTTAACAATGCTAATGGATTCTAAAACCCCTGAGCATTTCCATAAAAACAAATCAAATGCCAAATAACTAACTTGCCCCCACAAAAAAAGTAAAAAAAACCCAACAATCTGATAGTTTTAAATGTTTTCTTTACTGGAAACATTTTTAAGAATACTGAGTGAAGACCTGTTCCACATAAGCATAGAAAATTGGTCTTAGTGTACAGAACTCAAGAACATGAATTGCTGGTTCATGTGCAGTTATTAGCAGATTCAAGCTCAGTTCTCTCAGAATTTTTAGAAGGAAGGAGTAGGTAGGAACTGATCATTTCTTTTAAATTATATAAGAAAGTGCCTGGAAAATTGAAAGTGCTCAATATTTCTTTGTTGAATTAATAAAAGAAATAATACAGTATAGTGAAATACAAACAATCCCAAACCCATAGAAGCCTCATGCAGTCACACACTACAAGTAAGTCCACATTAACAGAATTGGCTGCTCCTTTAACTTCCAGTTCCCCTCAACATTTTGCCAGGATATTCCAGCTGAGGGTAGTCATTATACCTCATAAATATGCCCTCCCACTACCCTTGAAAGAACTTACTCATTATATAGGAAGAAACAATTGACAGGGAACATGGTAAAAACACTAAACCAGCAGTGTCAATATAGCAGTATGTTGTAAAGTTAGGAGTTTGGTCCCAAAGCTCACAAACCCAGTTTACAAACTGACTCTAGCAATGGATCTTAAACAAGTCATTTAATCTCTTTGAACCTCAGTTTTCTCAGATGTCTTACTCAGCTGCTGATTATTTAATGATTTTCTTTTTTAAAAAGTAACAGGTTCATTTAGATTTAATTCACATACCATACAATTTACCTCCTGAAAGTACATAATACAATGGTTTCTAGTATACTCATGTAGTTGTGCAACCATCACCATAATTACTTTTAGGACATTTTTATCACCCTTATCCATTAGCAGTCACTTTTCATTTCACCCAAATTCCCTCTCCCCAGCCCTAAGAAACCACCAATCTACTTTCTGTCTATAG
This sequence comes from Dasypus novemcinctus, assembly GCF_030445035.2. NCBI lineage: Eukaryota > Metazoa > Chordata > Mammalia > Cingulata > Dasypodidae > Dasypus > Dasypus novemcinctus. The sequence continues at coordinate 103,673,651 of NC_080673.1, read as the reverse complement.
ATTCTTCTAATCTGGATATTTCATAAAATGGAATCATATAATAAGTAGCCTTTTATGTCTGGCTTTCTTCTTTTAGCATAATGTTTTCAAGGTTCATCCATGCTTTAGTATGTATCAATACTTCTTTCCTTCTATTGCCAAAGAATATTCCATTGTATATGCCATATTTTATTTTTCCAAAATCAGTTAATGAATATTTCTCTCTCTTTTTTTTTTAATAGTTTCAGTTACTTGTAGTGACATTTATTTAGATGCGTTGCTTTTTGTTTTCCTTTCAGCAACCTTATCAGCAGCAAAGTGCCATGTTGGTTTGGTCTCCCAAACAGTCAAATCGTAATGAAACTCTTCATTAAAATAAGTAAAGTTAGCAACCACCAAGCAAGTGCTCATGACTTGTCATTATTGTCCTTTGCTCTATGTCAACCAGTTGACAGATCCTTCCATTTCACCATCCTGTCCTCACTTGTGGTCATATCTAGACACTGTCATTTCCAACAACTGTATCACCTTCAAATCCTTGGTTTAAGAGGTCTACTCTGGCACACCACCTTCTATCTTTCCAGTTCACTCTTTCAACTGCCATCACTCCAACAATTCTTTGTTCCTCCCCTTCCTAGGATATCCACTCCATCTACCCCACATTGCCCCGCCACCCCTCTATATCCACATTTGTTTCCTTACCCAGCTTAGATGCCCTGAGCCATTATCATCATCATTCTCCTGCACAAAACCTCTATTCTCCAATCCCTCTGACCTCTGAAATCCTTGCCTCACAAAGTTATAATCCTGGTCTAATGTTCTGCTTACTCTGTACCCAGATGTGAGCAGCTAAATATGGCTGGGAAAATAACATCCACCATGCTGAGGGGCATTACTTTAAATTGGTGATAACAAATCTCAAGAGGGCCCATGGCAGGTGTGGGAAATCCTATTTTATTTCCTTTATTTACTTCTTCCTCCAGTTTCCTTGACAGCTGTTTCATACTTTCTTCTCTTTTCTTAAATTTCCAGTCCCTTGCCCTTTCTCACTCTCACTGATGAACTCTGCTTTGTATTTTGCTGAGAAAACAGCTGCAATCAGAAAAGAACATTCTCAACATCCCTCTAACAAATCTACCAATTTGCCTTCATCAGTATGCATATATATACTCTTCTTTCCTTCTGATTACAATGGATAAACAAATCTCATCCATGTGAGAGAATATATAATGCTTATGAAAGTTTTTAGAAGAGATGAGACAACAGTGGAGAGTTTAGTGTTGAATTTACTATATAGTTTATCTATGGGTATGGTTTAAATAGTCTTAATAAAGTAAACCCTAAATCCTGGCCTAACCAAAATTATGGGGTTAGACATCATCTATTAATTTCCCACCATAAAAAATTAAAATTTAGCTTTTATTCAGCACCCCCTCCCATCTGCTTGGTAAAAATAAAAATTTTAAAAAGCAAGTGTTTGTACACAGTCATCACTTTCTCACTGCCCATGTCTATAACTGAAACTGCAAGAGACAAGGTAACCAGTGGCCTCTAAATCACCGTAACAAGGATCAACTCAGTCCTAATCTTATTCAGCAGCGTTTTCACAGTTGATCCGTTTTACACTCCCTGAAACACTTTCTCTACTTGACTTTTAGATATCACACTCCCTTCGTTCCCCTCATACCTGGTGATGGGCGGCAGAGCCAGCAGAGAGTTAAACTCAAGTCTCTTGCAATAGTTAGCCAGGAGCACTTTCCCTGTGAGGAAGGCTCCAGAAGTGGCTCTGAAGAAAAAGATCATTAATGTCTCTTCCCTACCCCATACCTCCAGGATCTAAGGTGCTTCCTCCCCAGCGGCTGGAGTTACTGCTCTCCCTCCACTGCCACAAAATCTGTCGATTCCAGTAGCTACAACGTCACCTTTTCTCCAATCATCCCCTACTTGCACCCAGTCATTTTGCCTGGAAAGGTCAGGTACAAGGCAGGCAATGGGCATTTTAAAATAAAATTTACAGGGAAGCAAATGTGGTTCAAGCGACTGGGCTCCCGTCTACCACATGGGGGGTCCCATGTTTGGTTTCCGGGGCTTCCTGGTGAAGGCAAGCTGCCCTGTGCTGTGCCACAGAGAGCTGGCCCACGCCACAAGCTGACGCAACAAAAAAGAGACACAGAGGAAAGACAATGAGAGACACAACAAACCAGGGAGCTGAGGTGGCTCAAGTGATAGAGTGCCTCTCTTCCATGTCCAAGGTCCCAGGATTGGTTCCCCAGTTCCTTCTAAAGAGAAGATGAGAAGATGACAGTCACAGAAGAACGTGCAGCCAGTGGACACAGAGAGCAGACAGTGAGTGCAGGCAGTAAAGTGGGGGGGGGGGGGGAAGGGGGGGGAGACAGAGGAGAATAAATGAAAGAAAACAAATCTTTGAAAGTAAAAATAAAATTTACCAAGACCCATTATGTCTCCAGTCATTATCCTTATAATCTAGGACCATGTCAATACAAAAAGACACTCTAGGTACCTGAATCCAAATTAAGTTTTAATCCTCTAGCTCCCCTTTATCTGGGCTGCCACCTGGAACGTGTACTAACCAGGTTGGTTCAGAGTTGCTGTCAGGGAAAACAAAGCAGTATCATGCTCAAGAATGGTCAGGGAAGAATCTGAAAATTTTAAAATAAGCCTATCTTCCCCCCACACTGCCATTGTCAAATGATGTTTATGATACAAGGTGCTCTATTATCAGACCGCAAATGGTCCAGAAAGGCAGATACATGGTACAGGTTAGTTTCATGAGCCACAATATTGGGCAGTAAATACACTTGCCATCTGCTCCAGAGGAAGGCATTATTTCTGTTCACCATACCAACTTCTTGGAAAGATAGTCTAGACAAAGGCAGATGGTGCCTCTGCTCAGAAGATGTGAAGAAACGTGAGAAACCATGTCTCTTAACAGGTAATTGAATAAAAAATCAACACCAAAGGCAGTGATACACACACTTACATAATAAGCATATATATGTTTGTGTGTATCAGATATATATTAACTAATTAGAAGATGTAATAGAAGAAACAAATGGACTAATGACCAAAATTTATATCACCAATAAGAGACAAAGGAATATATGAACTTGTGAATATGATATCCTGAGAACACAAAAGCATTTATGTTGTTTTCTGGGCTATATTCATACATATCTTAACTTCAAACATCAGTAGACATCAGAAAAAAACAAAATAAGAGTCTATGAATCAACTGACCTGTACACTTCAAAAATGTCAATGATAGACAAAGACTAAAGGAGAGTAGAGTCATGTCAAGTAATGCAATACGTGATCCTGGACTGAACTCTGTCCCAGGAAAGGAAAATTGCTGTAAAGGACTTTATTGGGAGAATTGACAAAATTGGAATATGGATTGCAGATTAAATAGTGGTATTTTATCAATGTTAAATTTCCTGACTTCAATAACCATATTGTTGTTACGTAAAAGAATCTTTTTTCATAGGAAAATATTAAGGAGTAAAGAGGCATGATAATTGCCTCATCTCAAATGGTTCAGGGGGAAAAAAAGTATATATATTGAGAAAGAGAATAATGAAGTAAATGTGGCAAAAATGATTAAAATTGGTGAATTTAGATAAAAGGAATATAGGAGTTCTTTGTACTGTTTTTGAAACTTTTCCATTAAGTTTGAACTTTTTTTAATTAAAAAGAAAAAAAATTTAAATAACAAATATTGGGGAATAAGTTTAAGAATAAATGTTAGCAATCTCTATGAAGAAAACTTTAAAACTCTTCTGAGTGACACAAAATGAGACTTGATTATCTGAAAAAGGCATATCATAAGAAATAACTTCATTATGATGTCAATTCTTCTCAAGCTGTATACACAAATTTATTGTGATTTAAATTAAGAAACAAACAGAAAAAAATATTAGGAAATTTTTTAAAGTACCATATCGAATATTAAAATGTATTATAAAGTCAGAGTTAAGTAATGCTGCATAATGAGATAGTCTACCTATTCAAGGAACTAATTACATAGACCAGAAAAGCATCTGAGTACACATGTAAATTCTGTCACAGCAATTCTCAGTATAGGATAAGGTCCTTTGGGCAATACATGCAGGTATGCAAAATGATATAAAATGTATTCATTATCGCATTATTAGTAATAGCAAAATATTAGAAATAGCCTAAATGTTCATCAATAGAGGACTAATTAAATAATTATGATGCTTCCACATAAAGGAATCTACCTTATTTTGCCAAAGGACTGCCAATGCAAAATGCCAGAAATGGGTTGGCTTTTATGACCGCCTGTCCCCCAAAGGCTAGGGAAGGCCAGGTGGTCAACTCGTTGCTCTGAGAGGGTTGAGCCTGTATGCAAAAGGTTAGGGGCAATGTTGTCACATCACTGTACTACAGGGGTTAAGGCTTTAACCTAAAGATTGGATAAGGTGTGGTAATCACCCAACACTCTTGGAGGGAGAGGTCTGGAGCTTGGTTGACACCCAGATGCTTGATGAGGGTGGAACCAAGAAAATGGCCATTGGGCAAGCTGGAGGAAAGGATGGGTTCCCATATGGCCCCAAAGAGAAGAAACCATCTTCTTAAGAATGACTCTCAGACTTTGAAATCAAATGGAGGATGCCCTGCAGGTTTACTGAACTGTAGAGGACCCATAACTCATGTTTCCCTCCCAATTTCTCCTTATTGTAATGAAAATGTTTACCCTTTGTCAATTTATGTATTGGAAGTAGATTAATTGTTTTGTAAGTGTCAGAGGTCTACAGCAGACAGGACTTTGCCCCAGAACAAACTGTATTTCTTTAAATTGATTATGATATGATTTATTATTTGCATTGTAACTGATTTAAGGGTTTTTAAAAAAATATTATAATGTCTTTTTGGAATTCAGAGGGTGGAGTATAGCAGTTTGATATTATTGATGAATTCCAAAAAAGAAATATTGGATTATGTTTGTAAACTGATCTTCTCATCTGGGCATATTAGATTATATCAGATTCATAGGTTTACTTGATTAAGTAATTATGTAAATCTCTTGTGCCAGTAGGGCAGTAAGTCCCCACCCTTAGGTGGGTGGGGATCACAGATAAAAGGCATGGCAGAGGACAGAGTTGAGGGTTTTTGATGTTGGAGTTTGATGCTGAAGCTGGAGCCCTGGGAAGAGAGAAACCCTGAACCCAGAGAGAAGCAAGACCCTGGAAGGGAGGAACCTAGGAAGCCATAACCCTCGCAGACATCAGCAGACATCTTGCTCAAACACGTGAAAATAGACTGGTGAGGAAAGTAACTTATGCTTTATGGCCTGGTATCTGTAAGCTCCTACCCCAAATAAATACCCTTTATAAAAACCAACCAATTTCTGGTGTTTTGCATCTGCACCCTTTTGGCTGAATAATACAATGGGGACTCTGTTTAGAGTAAAAGTTTACAGTTCTGAGGCAGTGAAATGACCAAGTCAAAGCACCATCAGCAATGCTTTCTCACAAAAATCAGTGCAACTGGTAACCCTGGTGTCCTGCTGGGTGATGATCAACCATATGACAAGGGTTTCTCTCCTCTTGAGCTGTTCCATGGGCCCAGCCTCTTGGGGGCTTCATGCTTAAACTTTGGCTGCTATCAATCCTCAAGTCCTCTCTCTCACATGGCAGAATCAATTATGGTGTCTTTTCAGTATACGCTGAAGCAGGCTAGTAAGATAGAAAATTAATAGATGCTGAGACCAGCTCAGCAATAGGTTTGCACAAAGGGAAGGTGACAAAGAACTGAAGGAATAAAAGGACAGAAAGAAAGATACAAGAGAGAAAATAAAGATGGGACCAGGGGACTCAACAGCTTCTGGAACTGAGAGGCTCAACCCTAGTTTTCACATTGTATTTATTAGAAATTACAAAGCAGTAGTTATCTATGTTTACTTTCAAGACTGCTTGTTATTTAAGCTGTAGCACCGGCAATGCTAGGGAGCAGGCCATAACAAAGTTCAAATGTCTCCACATGCAAACAATTTTCGTGCTGACCAGTGTTACATCTAGTCAAGGTCGGTGTTCCTATACCCACACACTTCTTATCTGCATTATGGAAACATTTCAACTTCAAGTCAGGTTCCCACATTCAAATTCAAGCTATTTTCCCACAAATAGACTCTGGAACCTGGCAAGAAGTCCACGTGGACATCAGAACCCTGAGATGACTGCTGGAAGATTCTGCCACTCAGAAGACTTCTTCTGGAAGCCAGGAGAAGCCCAGATATTCCCGAAGGACTTTATCATTGGGCCTCCTGGGAGACTGATGGGAGAAATAAGCAATCAAAACAGCAAACAGCTGGAACTCCTCCCCTGCCATCAGCAGAGGGATGGGATAATTAACAGTTTAAAAGCCAGGCGTGAGGCCTGAACCAGTTCTCTTGCTCTCTCTTGCTCTCTTGCCTCTGGATCTGGACTCCAGCTGCCTCCCCCGCACTCAGATCACGTGGGTATTTATAACCTATAATGGGAAGTTGTAGCCTGTAAAATCAGTCCTCTTTACCACTTTTCAGCCCCTTCCTCTCAACCTGGGACCTCTGATCGGTTCTTTTTTTTCTTTTTTTTAAAAAAGATTTATTTATTTATTTAATTCCCCCCCTCCCCCGGGGGTCTGTTCTCTGTGTCTATTTGCTGTGTCTTGTTTCTTTGTCCGCTTCTGTTGTCAGCAGCACCGGAAGTGTGTGCAGCACCATTCCTGGGCAGGCTGCACTTTCTTTCGCGCTGGGCGGCTCTCCTTACGGGTGCACTAATTGCGCGTGGGGCTCCCCTACGTGGGGGACACCCCTGCGTGGGGGGGCACTCCTTGCATGCATCAACACTGCACATGGGCCAGCTCCACACAGGTCAAGGAGGCCCGGGGTTTGAACCGCGGACCTCCCATGTGGTAGACGGATGCCCTTATCACTGGGCCAAGTCCGTTTCCCTCTGATCGGTTCTTTTCTCCCATTTCTTTTCCCTTCCTACCTAAATAAATTATTGGCCTAACACACCCAACGTGCTCTTGAAATTCATTTCTCCAGCATAGTCAAAGAACCTAAATGAAATCCGGTAACACTACCACTTACTTTTTAAAGGGTGGGGATGAGGGGACAATGTGCATGTGTATATATATATATCTAGAAGAATATTTTATGACTGAAAGGAAATGAAGAATGGCAGCAGGAATTCAAAACATTACCTTTATTATTCATGGCAGAAATGTAACTTAGTATGTGTCAATAGCGGATTTCCTGATTTTGAACTCAGAAATAGACAAATCTTCTATCTCAGGTAGGCCACTGCAAGTCTCCCCATGTGAGGCTGCCCCTGTACATTTTTCAATATGGAGAAATAGAATGAAGAGTCTGTTTGCTGCAGTCACTTTGGCTCCAAAAAAAGAGAAGAAGGAAGGATTGAGCTCCACACACTAGTTCTTCTCCCAAATTTACTAATTATGTAACTTACTCCATCCTGCATGGAAGAGAAGAGGTCAGGATGTTAGGGGAAAAAACCTCTTCATGTAAACCTTGGAGGGGAAGCAAGATGCATCCTTCCCTACCTCCTACCCCAGTAGCATAGTCAAGAAATTGATAACTCTGAAGATCTCTGGGAACAGGTACTAGATGACTGGGGACATGGACTGAAGGAGACCATTTACTGGGTACCCTTTTCTACTTTTAATATTTTAAACTATGTGACTATATTCCCTATTCCAAATTAAAAGTAAAATAAACTAGAAAAAACACCTCAATGTGATGAGAACTTGTAGGTCTACAGAAGAATCACACATAAAATAGAGAGTTCCCCTATACAACCTTATTTTTAACACCTTGCATTAGTGTGGTATGTTTGTTACAATTCAAGAAAGAATATTTTTGTAATTTTACTATTACCTATAGTGCATTGTTTACAGTAGGATTCACTGTTTATGTTGTTCTGTCCTATGTTTTTGGTTTCTTTTTGTTTTGTTTTGTTTTAAGTTTTTATTCTAGTAACATATATATAATCTAAAATTTCCCTTTTAACCACATTCAAATGTAAAACTCAGTACTGTTAATTACATTCAATCCTACCATTGCTACTATCCATTACCAAAACTTTTCCATCACCCCAAATAGAAATACTGTACAATTTAAGCATCAACTCCCCATTTCCTATCCCACTATAGGCCCCAGTTACCTATATACTAGTTTCTGACTCTATGAATTTGCTTGTTCTAATTATGTCCTATCAGTGCGATCATACAATATTTGTCTTTTTCTGTTGGACTTATTTCATTCAGCATGTCTTCAAGGTTCATGTATGAGAACTTCATTCCTTTTTATGGCAGAATAGTATTCCATTGTGTGTATCTACCACATTTTGCTTACTCACTTATCAGTTGATGGACACTTGGGTTGCTTACATCTTTTTTTTTTTTTAAGATTTATTTATTTATTTATTTCTCTCCCCTCCCCCTGCCCCAGTTGTCTGTTCTCTGTGTCTATTTGCTGCTTGTTCTTTGTCTGCCTCTGTTGTCAGAATCTGCGTTTCTTTTTGTTGCGTCATCTTGCTGTGTCAGCTCTCCGTGTGTGCAGCACCATTCCTGGGCAGGCTGAACTTTCTTTTGCACTGGGCAGCTCTCCTTATGGGGTACACTCCTTGCACGTGGGGCTCCCTTATGCAGGGGACACCCCTGCATGGCAGGGCACTCCTTGCACACACAAGCACTGCATGTGGGCATCCTCCTCACGGATCAAGGGGGCCCAGGGTTTGAACCACAGACCTCCCATGTGGTAGGCGGACGCCCTAACCACTGGGCCAAGTCTGCTTCCCTGCTTACATCTTTTGCAATTGTGAATAATGCCACTATGAATGTTGGTGTGCAAATATCTGTCTTGCTTTCAATTCTTTAGGGTATATACCTAAAAGTGGGATTGCCAGGTCTTATTGTAATTCTATACATAACTCTCTGAGGAACCTCCAAAATGTTTTCCACAGTGGCTGCACCATTTTATATTCCTACAAACAAGGAATGAGTGTTCCTATTTCTCCTCATTTTCTCCAACACTTGTAATTCTCAATTTTTTAGTAGTACCCATTCTAGAGGGTGTGAAATAGTATCTCATTATGGTTTTGATTTGCATTTCCCTAATGGCTAATGATATAGAGCTTGAGCATCTTTTCATGTGCTTTTTGCCCATTTGTATATCTTTTTTAGAGAAATATCTATTAATCCTTTTGCCCATTTTTAAAATTGGGTTGTTTGTAATATTAAGTTGTAGGAATTTTATATATTCTGGGTATTAAATCCTTATTGGATATGTGGTTTCCAAATATTGTCTCCCATCATGTAGGTTGTTATTTTACTTTCTTGATAAAGTTCTCTGATGCACATGCTTTTAATTTTAATGTGGTCCCACTTATATATTTATTCTTTTGTTGCTTGTGTTGGTGTTTAAGAAACCATTTCTGGGAATTGGATTTGGCCTGCTGGATAGGGCATCCATCTACCACATGGGGGGTCCAGGGTTCAAAACCAGGGCCTCCTGACCCATGTGATGAGCTGGCCTACACAGTGCTCATGCACGCAAGTAGTGCTGTGCCATGCAGGGGTGTCCCCTGCATAGGGGAGCCCTACGCGCAAGGAGTGCACCCTGTAAGGACAGCCACCCCGAGCAAAAAAAACGCAGCCTGCCCAGAAGTGGCACCACACACATGAAGAGCCGATGCAGCAAGATGATGCCACTGACAACAATACAAGCAGACACAGAAGAACACACAGTGAATGGACACAGAGAGCAGACAACTGGGGAGGGGAGGGAGGAAGGGGAGAGAAATTTGTAAAAATAAATTAATTTTTAAAAAAAGAAAGAAACCATTGCCTAAAATGAAGTCTTGAAGATGCCTCCTTATGTTTTCTTCAAGGAGGGTTATACTTCTGTTTCTTATATCTAAGTCATTGATCTACTTTGGGTTGATTTTTGTATATGGTATGAGGTAGGGATCCACCTTTATTCTTTTGCATAAGGACATCCAGTTTTTTAGCACCATTTTTTGAAGAGACGATTCTTTCCCCATTGACTAAAATTGGTACCCTTGTCAAAAATTAGTTGGCCATAAATGTAATGGTTGATTTCTGAGCCCTCAATTCAATTCCATTGGTTTATATGTCTGTCCTTATGCCAGTAACATGCTCTTTGATTAGTATGGTTTTGTAACAAGTTTTAAGATCAATAAATCTAAACTTCATTCTTCAAAATGTTTTTGACTATTTGGGGCCCCTTACCCTCCCAAACAAATCTGATAATTGGCTTTTTCATTTCTGCAAAGGTTGTTGGAATTTTTATGGGATTGCATTGTATCTGTAAATCATTTTGGGTAGAATTGACATCTTAACAATATTTAGTCCTCCAGTCCATGAATACTGAATGTCCTTCCATTTATTTAGGTCTTCTTTGATTTCTTTTAGCAATGTTTTGCAGTTTTCTGTGTACAAGTCCTTTACATCCTTGATTAAATCTTTTCCTAGATATTTGATTCTTGTAGTTGCTATTGTAAATGGAATTTTTTTTTCTTGATTTCCTCCTCAGTTTGTTCATTACTAGTGTATAGAAACACTACTGATTTTGCATGTTGAACTGATTTTTGCTGAATTCATTTATTAGCTTTAGTAGTTGTGTGTGTCATAGAGTTTTCAGGACTTTCTATATATATGACCATGTCATCTGAAAACAGTGAAAGTTTTACTTCTTCTTTTCCAATTTGGATGCCTTTATTTCTTTTTCTTATCTGATTTTCTGGTTAGAATTCCCAGTACAATATTGAATAACAGTGGCGACAGTGGGCATCTTTGTCTTGTTCCAGATCTTAGAAGGAAAACTTTCATTCATTCACCATTAAGTATGATATCAGCCATAGATTTTTCATAGATACCCTTTATCATGTTGAGGAAATTCCCTTGTATTGCTATTTTTATAAACCCTTTATCATGTTGAGGAAGTTCCCTTCTATTGCTATTTTACTAAGTGTTTTTATCAAGAAAAGATGTTGGATTTTATCAAATGCCTTTTCGGCAACAATGGAGATGATCATATCATTTTTTCCGTTGTTTTGTTAAAAAGGTTAAATCTCTGATTTGAGGTCTTTCTTCTTTTTTAATGTAAGCATTCAGAGCTATAAACTTCTCTCTCAGTACTGCCTTTGCCAAATGTCATAAGTTTTGGTATGTTGTATTTTCATTTTCATTCACCTCAACATATTTCCTAGTTACCTTTGTGATTTCTTCTTTAACCCATTGGTTCTTTAAAAGTATATTGTTTAATTTCCACATATTTGTGAATTTTCCATTTCTCCCTCTGTTATTCATTTCTATCTTCATTTCATTGTGCTTGGAGAAGATATATTGCATGTATCCAATATTTTTCAATATATTGAGATTTATATTTTTACCTAACATATAGTCTATCTTGGAGAATGATACAAGTGCATTAGAGAAGAATGTGTATCCTGTTGCTATTGGGTAAAGTCATATAACAGATATGTCCGTTAGGTGTAGCTGGTTTTGAGTATTGTTCAAGTCTTTTATTTCCTTATTTATCTTCTATCTAGATGTGTTCTCCCTCCACATGATTTTGTGCAGGTGAGAGTTGCCAAAGAGGGCAGAGGAAAAAAGATTTAATTCTGTGAATTATTTGCTTCATGATACATGAAAGGGATAGAATTTTACATAATTCAATATAGTTGGAAAGTTTTTCTAAAATATAAGTAAATTACCCAGAAAATATGCCTTCCCCAGCCATGTTTCTGGTCCTTTTGCATGAAATGCATCATTTGCCCATCAAGAGATCATAAAGAAAATTCAGGAGTAGTTGCAGACTTGATCTGTGACAAATCCAGGATCTAGAAAAGGATAGAATCTGACCAGTAAAACGTCTTAACAGCAGTGAGGCTTGTAAAAGTTGGGCAAATAGTTTCAGGAATGCTTTGGATTAATAGTTCATGTTGACCAATATTTATGCTGTCTTCCATGCTCTAAAAGGTGCTTCTTCTCACCTTTCGAGCTGGAGTCAGGTTAATATAGTTGTGTTTGCCTATAACAAAAGGGAAAAATGAAAATGTAACTTGTGCTGGCCCCCATCTTGTGCCTCTTCAAAATGATGTTTTCTTTGCCTCTTTTGCACTGGCCAAATGGGTAAATCAGGAGACAGCTCAGTAGCTCTTGTGTTCACTCTGTTATTCAGGACCAGAGAGGTCTAGGCTTTAAGACACCTTTTGGTTAAAAAAAAAAAATCAGATTTGTTTATTACTATTAAAAATTTTTTCATGCCTTTTCTATTCATGTATCTGTATTTCTGATAGACTTTGAAGTATCAGACAAAGCACATTTTAAAGGCAAGTACTGTAAATAGGCCATGAAAGACTGCCAAGGAAAATGTCACCAACTCACAGTGGCTCTGAAGGAAGTGTTTCAAAGAATAATTGACTCAAATGGTTTCCTGGCTAGGCAAGCAAAGGCTGAGGTGATGGGGAGGGAAGTTTAATGTGCCAAATTTAAAGACCTATTAGGGCAACCATCCTACCCTGCCCTACTTCTCATCCCCTGACTTGGAGAAATCTACTTCTTCCTGACTTGCTTTGCTGTATTTGAAGGAGTAACTTTTGGTTCTGAGTTAAAATAAAGGGAGCAGAGAATAAAGTGTGTGTCAATGAAGGGGAAAAGAAGATAAAAAGTGGTCAGAAAAAGAGAAAATGTAAAAGAAATAACAATGGATATTTAAAAAAATAAATAAATAAACTCTTTTCCCAATCACAGCATCATAGAGGCGGTTTCAGAAAAATAACTGCAGTGGTGAACTACTGCCTTGGGTGGCAAGAGGGGGGTGGTATTTATCCACCAGGATCTCAGCCCTCCAGGGGAGGAGACTGTTTGCTCCATCTGAAACTGTGACTCGTATCCACAGTTTTCCCTAATACATGCAAAAGTGATGAAAAAGAGAATAATGTGGTTTATTTTTTTATAAAGCGAAAAGTATTCCATTTAAGTAACTTTTTTTATTCTAATGTTATGTCCTTCCTAAATTTGTGGTGTTAAAATGTTCTTGTTTTAAATCTTTTCGCAATAGTAGATGCTAGTTGCTTTTAAAAATGCACTGTTTGACAAACTAAAGGTGGGTGTCTTAATTTGCTAAAGGCTGCCAATACAAAATACCAGAAATGGGTTGACTTTTATAACGGGAATTTATTTTTGTAGTTATTTTTTAGGAGGCACTAGAAATTGAACTGAGGACCTCATACATGGGAAACAGGCACTCAATCACTTGAGCTACATTTGCTCCCCGTAAAGGAAATTTATTAGAGTTAAAGCCTACAGTTCTGAGGCTGTGAAAATGTTCAAATCAAGGCATCATCAGTGATGCTGTCTCACCAAAGGTCAGCTGCTGGACATCCTGGACCCATGCCACATGGCAAGACAAAATGGCACATGGTCTCACTCTAGGTTCACTTTCTGTCTGAGCTCAGCTGTGGGTGATCAGGCATATGGCTCATCACTTTCTCTCCACCTGGTCTCGCTGCTTCATCTTTGGCTGTTCTGCTGACTCTAGCCTCTGGCATCTCTCTCAGACTTCCAGGGTTTCCCTGTCTTTCTGCAGCTTTTGTGATCCCAGAGTCCTCTTTCATATGCAAGGTAAAATAACAGCTCTCTTCCTTAGTGTGTCCCTGCATGTTTCTCCCATTTATAAATGACTCCACCAAGAGGACCAAAACCCACTGTGGGTCACACCTCCTTGAAGTAATTCAATCTAAGGTCCTTGATTGAATTTAATCCAATCAAAGGGTCCCACACCCACAGGAATGGACCAATTTAAGAACATATTTTTCTAGTGTCCAAAACAGACTCAAACCAACACAGTTGGGAATACCCCTCCCCAATTTTTAAAAATATACATCTTACTAACCCATGAAATACAATAACTTTGGGAAACACTGGACTAAAATGTATGCCATCATAGAAAGTTAAATCCAATGTCTGTAAAATGTGTACAAAATAAATAGAAATCCAAATATTTTTTGTGTAAGATTTATGCAATCTAAGTTTCTTTTAAAAAATAAAAGTTAAAAAGTAAAAAAAAAAAACAGATAAGAATATGTTTAAAATGCTACCCTTCAAATGAATAGCAACAGTAATAGTGAAACAGCTTAGCAGGTATAAAAATAATCATTTTAAATTGCAACTGATGTGCAAAACATGTCTATTCAATAAATTAGATAGGAAGAGTTCATTTAAAACATCTATTTGTTATTAAAGACACTACCCACTCCACAAATTTTCTTCTCACTTTAACAGTTTTACTGATCCTTCTTTTAAAAAAAGCAATTTACTTTTTAAAGATTATTTTTTTAATCCTACCCCCACCCCAACCCCGCTGCTTGTGCTCACTGTCTGTTCTCTGTATCCATTCGCTGCAGGTTCTTCTGTGTCTGCTTGTCTTCTCTTTTTTTCTTCTCTTTAGGAGGCACCAAGAACCAATCCCAGGACCTTCCAACGTGGGAGAAAGGCATTCAATCTCTTGAGCCACCTTAACTCCCTGGTTTGTTGTATCTCTCACTGTCTCTCCTCTGTGTCTATTTTTGTTGCATCATCTTGTTGTACCAGCTCTCCACGCTGTGCAGGCCAGCTTGCTTTTCACCAGGGGGCCCTGGAAATCGAACCAGGACCTCCATATGGTAGATGGAAGCCAAATCGCTTGAGCCACATCCACTTCCCAATTATTGTTTTTAAAGAAGCTTTAGATTACATAAATGTTACATTGAAAATATAGGGGATTCCCATCAACTCCACCCCCCTCTTTCCATACTTATCTCCATTAACAACATCTTTCATTAGTGTGGTACATTTGTTACAATTGATAAACACAGAATTTATTTATTTTTAATTTCTTTCCCCTTTCCCCCACTCCCCGGCCCCCACCCCCCAGTTGTCTGCTCTCTGTCCATTCGCTGTGTGTTCTTCTGTGACCACTCTATCCTTATCAGCGGCACCGGGAATCTGTGTTTCTTTTTGTTGCATCATCTTGTTGTGTCAGCTCTCCATGTGTGCGGCGCCATTCCTGGGCAGGCTGCACTTGCTTTCGCACTGGGCGGCTCTCCCTAGGGGGCGTACTCTTTGTGCGTGGGGCTCCCCTACGCAGGGGACACCCCTGCATGGCAGGGCACTCCTTGCACACATCAGCACTGCACATGGGCCAGCTCCACATGAGTCAAGAAGGCCCGGGGTTTGAAACGCGGACCTCCCATGTGGTAGGCAGACACCCTATCCATTGGGCCAAGTCCTCTTCCCCAGAATTTACTTTTATTTCAACAACTTCAGTAAAGTCTGAGCAAAATATTAATGAAAATTTAATGTTTCTTCCTTTCTAACCTCAGTTGTATCTTACCAACAAGCGGTAAAATGTCAGTAATTGTATAAGTTTCTGCTTTAGTTTGCCAAAAGGCTTTCAATGCAAAGTACCAGAAATGGGTTGGCTTCTATAATCAGGATTTATTTGGGATAAAAGCTTACAGTTCCAAGGCCATGAAAAATCCAACTCAAGGCACCTTAAGAGGTGCTTTCTCACCAGAGTCAGCTGCCAAGTGGCGAAGCAAGATGGCACTGATCTCTGCCTTTTTGCAGCTGGAGGCAAACCTGACACAGGACTTGTCTCGTACCAGGCTTCCTACCTGGGCCTCAGCACTTTGAACCTTTCAGGGGCTTTTTTCCTTGCAGTGTGGGCAAAACTGGAGTCTTTTCTCTCTTACATGGCAGAACCAAACATGACAGCTCCCTTTTTCTGTGTCTCTCTCTGTGTCTCCGCTTTTATCAGACCCAGCAAGAGAGCAGAGACTGAACTTGAGTCACACCTCACTGACATAATGCAGTCAAAATGGTCTCATACCCACAGGAATGGACTAGTTCCCTTTTAGGGATTCATAAAAGAATTTCAAACTGCCACAGTCTCTATTTCCCTTCTAATATACTTTAGGATTAAAGTTTGTGTTACTAAAAGCTTGTAAACCCATTTGCCTTCATCTATTACTTTCTGGACAAATCTCTGTGACAATAGACCCGTAGTCTGGTGCTGAAATTTGAGTGTGTTCACTAAAGATTTAGAACAATGGCCTAGATATCATCAGAGAATCAAGGTATTAACGGGTAATCTCTTGGTTCAGCATTTCTTAACGGGTGTTTCTATTAAGTGCTTTTCAATAAGAGTTCTGTGGTCAGGCATGCTTAGAAAATTCTGCATAATATATTTCCCCTTCAAAAAATTCACCATACACATTGGCATGTTAAAGGTTTTCAGAAGTTCTGCACTAAAGAAACCTCTTTAACTTGGTTTAGACCAATGTTCCTAAATTCTAGCATTTGACACTTGTGAATATTCATGAAACAAGCTTTGGAAAACAATGCTCTAACACAACCCATTTTATTGGTTGAAAATGAGGACAAGAGAAAAGTTAACTTGTCCAAAATTATGCAAGGAGGTAGTACCAGAGTTAGGACTAGAATCCCAATACAAGGCACTTTCTGATATGACATGCTGACTTTCTTTAAAAGAACTTTGGAAATGTTATGAAAAGCCTATTATGAAATGAAATAGAGAAACTCCAGGTGGATACATTGTATTCTTATCAATTTCCATGCCTTTCCAGTTGATGTTGTTAACATAACATAACTTGGTGGTATGTGTGCACATGATAAAGGAAGAAGGAAAACTTATGATTGACAGATAGTAAAGGGAAGTTGCTTTTGCCATGGGCTACCGTTACTCAGATTATATATTTGTATGTATGAAAAATTTGAGACAAGGCATGAGCTTCTAAGTAACGTACTGAAACGCTCTCTGTCTGAGAATCCAGTTTTGATGGGTTGGACTGGTGTGCACTTAGCTATTCTCTGTCAGAGATTATTTTGGGCATGTGTCTGACAGCTGTCCTTAAAATGCAAAATAATACACTACAGGGAAGCTCTCCACAAAATATCTGTGCTTATTTAACAATCCTTAATACCTTAACATACAGTTTTTTATTTAGACATTGCATAAAGGTAATTTAATAAATCACACATATTTTTAAAAGTCTTTTAAAATTTTTGAAATAATTTTCATGTGGCTTTAGTATTCCATCATAGAATAAAATTAGTCACACTTCCTATTAATCTGGAATATTGTGAGGTAATGAATTATAGTGTACTAAAATAATTGCCATTAGGCCCTTGAAAAAGGCCTTAGTGATACATTTTTACCAATGGGTCAAGAAACAGCAACACAAAAAAAGTTGTTGCTGAACAATTTGATAGTTCTTTTTATTGTGTAGTACCTACTTCTGATAGTTATTAAGAAAGTTTCATTAAAAGGTTTTAAGAAATATGTCTCCAAATTACCCCACATAAAAATCTTCTTGTAATGGTAAGAGAACAGAATTCTGGAATGAAGTTCATATAATTAACGATACAAGAGGTTAATGGCAGTGACTATGAGTACAGCACTATGCTGAGTAGAGATGAAAATAAATTCCTGAGTTTGTTCAAAGAATTTGCAATTAATTAGTATTTGTAACTTGCAGTCCTCTTTTTGTTTTGGTCTTATAACTTTTGCTTTATGAGAATATTTTTTTTCCACTAAAAATAATTTTAAAGTACAGAGGAAGATCACATTTCACTAAAATTTCTATAGCCTCATGTTATCTCTCTATTCACTATGTGCACCCCACTCTTATATTCCTATCCTTGTTTCTCCAAACTTCTGGTGTAGGCAGATTTCTAAGATAGTCTCCATGAGTCCTGGTATTTCTCCCATGCTTATTACTTTACATGGCAAAAAATCTTACAGACTAACTCAAAAATATTTTGCAGATATAATTAAGGTTAAGATAGGGATATTAACTGGGTGGGAATAACCTAATTACATGAACCCTTTAAAAGCATATTATTTTCTCTAGCTGGTAGTGGGGGTAGAAGTCAGAGAGATTCCAAGTATGAGAAGGATATGACATGGCATTGCTGGATTTGAAGATGGAAGGGGACACATGGTGAGGAAATGGGACCCACAAGCCTACAACCACAAGGAACTGAAGTCTGTTGAAAACCTGAAGGACCTTGGAAGCAGATTCTTCCCCAAAGCCTTTATATAAGATACCAGGCCAGTCATTATAGATGAATTGATTTTTTTAATTAAGGGAAGGAAGTCTCCAGCAATTCTTAAATTATGAAAATACTTTTAAAATCAGGAATAGATGCATTTTGTAATATACCTATAGGCATCTGTAGAGATAATTATATGATTTTTCTCCTTTTATCTTTTAAAATGGCTAATTATTATTTTCCTTGCATTTCTGGTGCTACTGGATTCTAATTGCTAATATTTTATTTAAAATTTGTATACCAATGTGTGTGAGAATATCCTGTAGTTTTCCTTTGTGATGCTAGTTTTCTCAGGTATATGAACTGATATTAAATAAGCTTATTGTTTGCATGGTATCTCTCTTTCCATTAATTTGTTTACAACTTAACTGTACCTTTATATTTATAGTTCATCTCTTGTAGATAGTATTCAATTGAGTACATCCTATTTTTTTAACCCATTCTGAAAATCTCTCCCATTTAATTGGAGTGTTTTGTCCATTAGTATTTAATGTAATTATTAATATGGTAGGATTTAGATCTACCATTATATTATTTCTTTTATGTTTGTCCCCTCTATTTTTTTGTTGAACCTTTAGATTTTTGCAGGACTAATTGCTGATCTTGTGGGTGTATGATGTTATCTCATTATTGATTTAATTTGCATTTTCCTAATTAGTAATGAAGTTCAGCATCTTTTTATAAGTTGATTAACTATTTGGATATCTTTTTTATGAGCTTAATCAGGCTTTTTCTCATTTTTCTATTGGTTATCCTTCTTTCTCCTTATTAATTTTATAGGAATCTTTATGTATTCTGGTTACAAGTACTTATTTGTTTATATGTGTTGTGGTTTTCTTCTCCTACTCTATAGTTTGACTTTTTACTATCTTACTAGTCTCTTTGATAAAAACAGACTCTTAATTTTAATCCTTTTCTTAACATCAAATTAATCCTTTTCTTAACATCAGTGGTTTTGTATCTGGTCTAAGAAATATTTTTTCATTGCCAGAGGCCATGAAGATATTATATTCTAAAAGCTTTCTTATTTGGTGTTTCATTTAGGTCTTTATTCCATATGGAGTTGATTTTTTGTGTATATATGAGTTTAGGTCAAATTAATTGTTTTTCCCCACAGCAGTATCCAATTTTTCCAGGACCATTTGTTGAAAGAACTATCTTTCCCTCACTGATATGCAGTGTTACCTTTGTCATGAATCAAGTGTTCATATATGTGGAATGAGTCTATTTCTGGATTTTCTATTCTATTCCATTGGCTTATTTGCTGATCCTTATACCAAAAGATCATATTTTTTAAAATTCTTAAAATTTTTTAAATGTCTTAGTATTTGGTAGGGCATTTCTCCCAACAAATTGTTCAAGAGTGTCTTGTGTCTTACCTTTTTATTTCCCTACAAATTTAAATCACTTTGTCAATTTACAAACACAATTTCTGTTGTCATTTTTAGTAAGATTTCATTGAATCTATATATCTAGAGACTAATTTGGGTGAATTGACAACTTTACAGTATTGGATGTTCCATTCCATGAAAATGGTTTCTTTCCACTTACTTAGGTCTATTAAAATTTCTTGCTGCTGTGACTGAGTCCACAGCCTTCACTGTAATGGTTGCTTCCTTCCCACTCCCTGACCCAATCTCTCAGTTCCAGTTCTCCATCTAGCAGCAGATGTGAAGATAAGCAGCTCAGATGATGTGTCTTAGATTTCCTGGTTCTGTGGACTCCATGGCAATGAATTCTTCTGGGAGGTGAATGAAGACTACAGTGAAGGTGACTTCAAACTCTCAGGACTCAAGGAGCATGTGCCCCACTATCAGCAAGGTAGACTTTGTATTGTGGAGCCTGATGAAGAGTAACTCCAACCAGAGTAACCTGATTGAACAGATGGCTGAAATACTACATGGGATTTGATTCACTCTCACTACACCTTCACCAACTATGACATCACCTACCTGCAGGGAGACATTGGCTACTGTCCCCATGTGTAGTGTGAGAACCAGTCAGTGCTTCCCATTGACCTGTCAGACATCCCAGGAGAGTCCATGGTGAAGCTCTACTGCTCCAAGTGCAGTACACACCCAAGTTATTGAAGCACCACCACCTGACAGTGCTTACTTCTGCATCAATTTCCCCCCTACGCTTTTCATGGTATACCCCAAGTTCTGACTCAAGTGGTCTGCCAACCAGTTTGTGCCCAGGCTCTGTGGTTTCAAGATCCATATGATGGCATATCAGCTGCTGCTCCAAATCACCAGCAAATTCAAGAGGGCAGTCAAGATGATTTTCTGATTCCCCACCCTCAGTCTTTGAGATGCCATTCCTTTGCAGCCATGCTTTTAAGAGCCCTCCATGGTTTTCAGTTTAAAGGATCTTTATTGTAGTGGTAATATGAAAAAAAGTAGAAGAAAATCTCTCAGTAATGTTTTTTTAGATTTCTGTAGTCTTTCACATTTTTCATGAAATTTCTTTCATTAGGTATTTTTTATACTGATGCCAATCTTGTCTATTTTAATTTCATTTTTTAACTGCTTGTTGATAATATATATAAAAATAAAATGGCATCTGTATACAGTTGTGAAACCAGGAACCTTGCTAAATTCCAAGTACAGAGTCCTTGCAAATAATGACCATTTTACTTTTTATTTCCTACTCTGTGATGATTTGAAACCATATGTACTCCAGAAAAATCCATTCCTGTGGGTGTGAATCCATTGTAGGTAGGACCTTTTGATGAGGTTACTTCAGTTAAGGTGTGGCCCACCTCAACTGGGATGGGTCTTAATCCTATTACTGGAGTCCTTATAAACAGAATGAAATTCAGACAAAGAGAAAGAAAGAAAATCACAGGGAGCAATCAAAAGCTAAAATCACAGGGAGCAATCAAAAGCTGAAATTCAGCAGAACCCAGAAGAGAACAGAGAGGCCAGGAGAGGCCACTATGTGCATTGCCATGTGACAGAGCAGCAGAGAACCAAGGATCATCAGAAGCCACCAGCCGCAGAACACCACAGTCTTCATGAAGAAAGCATTGCTTTGATGACGCCTTAATCTGGACTTCCTTTAGCCTCAAAACTGTGAGTGATTAAATTTCCGTTGTTTAACCTGACCCAATTCATGATAGTTGCTTGAGCAGCTTAGGAAACTAAATTATACCCCTATACATTTATATTTCCGTATTTACTTTACTTTCTGGCACCTCCAGTACAATGTTGAATAAAAGTGGATAACTTTTTCTTGCTTCCCATCTCAGAAGGGAACCTTTTCACTCTTCCTCACTAACCATAATGTCTGCTATAGATTTGAGAGAGGTTTTTTTAATCGGATTAAGGAAGTTCCCTGCTATACTTAATTTACTAAAAGTACTTATTAGCCCATGGATTTTTTATTTAATCAAATCCATTTTCTACAATTATTGAAATAATATATGGTTTTCCTCCTTTAATCTATTAATTGGTGGGTTATGTTGATAAATTTTCTGATAGTAAGCTAAACTTGCACTTCTCACATAAACTTAATGGGGTCATGATTTATTATCTTTTTTACATATTGCTGAATTTATTTTTAAACTATTTTGTTAAGAATGCTTGATCCTATGTTCATAAATTAAACTTTTAATTTTTTCTCATCCTTATTGAATTATTATATCAAGATTTTGATAGGCACATAAAATGAATTTTCCTCATTTTCTATTCTCCAGAAGAATGTATGCAAGATTGGAATATTTCTTCCTCATGTTTTGCAAAACTTGATCCTGAACATTTTTATGTTAGTGTAATAGGTTTTAATGGCAGATTCAATTGCTTTAATAATATTTATGACTCTTCGGGTTTCCTATTTTTTTCCATAGGTTTAGTAAGTTGCATTTTTTGTTGGGATTTTTCCATTTCAACCATATTTCAAATTCATTGAATAAAATTGTCCAATATCCAATGTTTCCTTCTTAGGGTTTGTAGGATCTGCAGTGATATCGTCCTTTTAATTCTTGGTTTGGTCTTTTTTTTGCTTTCTTTCTATTTTTGTTGATCAGACTCAGTAGATTAATCAATTTTAATCATATTTAAGAAAGAACTTTTAACTTTGTCAGTCCTCTTGTATAAATGTTTTCTGTTTCAATTATTCCTGCACTTCTGCTCTTACCTTTATCACTTCCTTCTTTTTTAACTTAAGATGGATGCTTATCAATTTTCAGCTTTTTTTTAATTAGGAAAAAGTTCCCTCTAAGTAGTGTTTTGGTTGCATTCAACAAGTTTGAAAATACAGTGTTTTGATAATTAATTTAAAATACTTTCTAATGTCCATTATAATTTTATTTATTTATTAATTTAGAGGTACTGGGGCCAGGCCAGGGATTGAACCTGGGACCTCCCATGCAGGAAGCTAGCACTCAACCACTGAGTTACATCTGCTCCCCTGAGTTGGTTTTTTCATTTGTTTGCTTTGGTTTCTAGGAGGGACCCAGGACCTCCCATGTGAGAAGCAGGTGCTCAACTGCTTGAGCCATATCCACTCCCCTTCCATTATAATTTTTGACCCAAGTATTAAAGCGTGTATTTTTTATTTCTAAATATATGGGAATATTTTAGCCTTTTGGTTATTTATTCATAGCATATTTATGATTAAAGAAGCTATTCTATAGAATTTCAAATTAAAATTTGCTTGATACTTTTTTACATAATAGAATATGTAAGTCATTCATGCACACTTGAAAACAATGCACATTCTGCAGTTGTTTGGTGCAGGGTTCTATAAATATAACTTAACACAAGTTTCCTCATTGTGTTGTTCAAGCCTCCTATAACCCTAATGACTTTTATGTCTGTTTATTTTTTCAATTAAGAGAAGCGTTTTTAGGTTGTGTGCTTTAAATTTCTCTATATCTCTTTTCATACCTGTCAATTCTTATTATATGTATTTTGAAGACATGTTATTGCTGCATACAAATTTAAAATTGTTATGTATTTGTAGTGAAAGCCCTATTATTAGATGTGATTTGTTTAATGATTTTGGTCTTCACATGTAATTTTAGGATATTAATATAATTATACTAGCTTGTTTTTATTAGTCTTTGCATGGTATATGTTTTCCATCCTTTAACTTTTTGGTTCCTTCCAAAGAATTAGATATGCATCCGATAAAGAACATGTACTTAGGTTTTCTTATTTTTTACAGTATGGCAATCTTTGTCTTTTAACTAAAGCATTTAGCCCATTTGTGTCTGACATAACTAATGATATCAGTGGGTTTAAATATACCATTGTATTTTGTTATTTTTACCTGTCCTATTTATTTTATGTTTCTTTGTTTCTTTCCTTACCTTCTTTTGGATGATTGAATTTATTTTATTATTTCATTTTTTTCTCTAATGTTTTGGAAGATTTGCATTTTATAACCTAGACATTACCATAGAATTGAAAAATGCACCCTGAACTTTTCAGAGTCACATATTAATATATTCCTTCCAAGACGAGAAGAATCTTGGCAACACTTGAATCCTATGGTTCTACAATGGACTTACATGCTATTTTCATTGTGCTGTGTACTTAAGTCCCACAAAACATTATTATTGTCCAGTTAGACTTAATTACATATTTACAATTCTATTTGCTCTTCATGTCTTCTTACATTCCTGAACTTCCACCTGATATAATTTTCCTTCTATATGAAGCATATCCTTTAGAATTTCCTTCAGTGCGAATCTACATGATGAATTTTCTCAATTCTTGCCTGAAAATGTCCTTATTCAGGGCAGTAATAGAGTTTCTGAGGGCATCAAAGGGTTGGGCTGGTTCCTTTTATCTTTTATCTTTCTACTGTGCATGTACCTTCTGACCTCAAGGTCATTCATAATCTTAGAAGGATGCTGGAACTCCAGCCATCCTGTCTGCATTCCAAGAAGCATAAAGGAGAATGAAAGAAGTAACAGAAAAGTACAGTCAAGCTGTCTGTTCATCTTTCTAAAAGGGTTTGCTGAAACTTTCCACCATCAATTTCTGCTTATACCTCATTTCAGGACTTAGGTATATGGCTCCACTGATGATGGGCGCCTATAAATTGTAGTCTTTAAACTCATTATTCTGCTGTTTGGAATGAATCAGAACTATTGTTACTAAAGAAGAAGGGGAGAATACCTTGAGTACACAGAGAAAACAGCGTTTTTAAATCCCTGGTTTTAGCTTTGTGTAGCAATAGGGCTATCAGCCACAGGGCCAACAACAACATGGCATATGTTCAGGAGATTGTCAGGTAGGGGTATCAGAGGAGAAGTCACTCTCCCATGCTAAATAATTAGGGATGGATAATCATGGGAGGAAACACAGCAGACTGTTCATGGCCTGGCTTCAAGAAACACTTATACAACAGTTACATCTAATAAATCAAGTTCCAGTTTACAAACTTCCTTTCTTATAAAGGTCAGGGTAGAATCCTCTCAGTGTGTAGTTCACCCCAACTATCATCCTATATTTCAAGCATCAAGAAGACAGTAGCCAGAATATGAGTTTTAATTAAAGAGTCAGGTATGCTGTGGTTTGAACAATCAATTTTTCAGGATCCCATATGGGATCACTTGTGTAAACTAGGAGAAAAGAAAGCTAATTTCACCTCAGTCTCCTGAAGGAAAGCTCTTGGGGGCATAGGAATGTTGTTAAGATGACTTTTATCATCCTTTTGTGGTTTCTATTGCAGAATAACATTTGTGTGCAATATTGTCAGGATACTCTTAAATACAGCACAAAAGAACTAACTATAAAAGACTGACTTCATTGTAATGAAGAACTACTTTCATCAACAGACACCATTAAGCTAGTCAAAAGGCAAACCAGACTTAGATATTTCCATGATACATAACCAACAAAGGCTTCATATCCAAATCATTAAGAAAAAGACAAATAATCCAATTTTTTTAAAAAAAAGGACAAAAGACTTGAACAGGCATGTCACAAAGGAGGCTATTCAAATGGCCAACAAGCATGTGAAAAGATACTCAGTATAGTTATTTGTCACAGAAATAATTCCATCCCTGTCCCCTCCCCATACCCTCCTCATCTCTTATAGGTAATTACATTACCCTGAAAATTCATAGTTAAAAGAATTAAGGATTTATACTACCTTTGGGGAGGAACTAAAATTTGTCTCCAGTTGATGAAGGAGAATTCTTTACAGAAAATGTCAGCTAATAAATGTAGAAGGAATTATTTAATTGGAAAATCTCCATTCGGCAAACCTCAGTGAAATGATTAATTCAGATAAGATTAAGCCATTGGGTAAAACATCACCCACAGAAATACTTGCTTATTGCAAAGGAAAAAACATCTTTACATTTGAGAGATGTGACATTGTCATCTTAACCAAGTAATCAAACTTTTTGACATTATGTGCTTATTGTTAGGACGCAATACGAAATGCACAACATCAACTATGAAGCAGTCTTGACAAAAGTGTTTATCATGATTCTAGCTAAGCCTTTAGGCTATATGTTCAGTATGGGAATACCAAGGATAGAGGAACAAGTTTAAAAATCAGACAAATGTAGAATGTAGTCATTCTACATTGCAACTTACCTTGTTTCATAAAATAGGCAATGTCAGGGACAAAAAGTGGCAGAGCTGTTCCAGGTTAAAAGAGACTGAATGAACCTAGGTTTTAAAAGACTTAATATTTCACAAATAGTAAAGTATTCACAATAGGTACATAAGGTCGTACAATATTTGCAATAGTAAGAAACTCATTATTACACTTACATTTGTTATAAAATAGTTATAGAAATAACATGTATGAAGTGTGTTACTGATTCTTTACAGTGGCAACAAAACAAGATGAAACTAGAATACTAGAAATAGCCAAATGTTATTTATATAAACCATTTACTAGCATTTCATTAACTTAAGATTTTAACTTAAATTTTTATTTAAAATTGAGTCAATTATATTCATACTATGCCTTACAACTTTTTTTAATTTCCATTTTAATTTGATGTTTCCACATATTAAGAAGATTCTTATACTAATTATCTGAAATGAGACCATGCAAAGCACTTCGAAATTTGTACAACAATAATTTTCCCCCGTCAGTGTTGCTGTTTTATACATTAGTGTGATCAACAGAAAACTGAACAGCATGTGCTTGGTTTGAAAATGTCACTTGTTTACACAACATGCAGGACAGTTTCCACTTCATGTCTGCAAATCTTAATGTACAATAACTAGTGCTTTTCTATTTTTTATTTGGGAGGGCCATGGGACTGAAAATTTTAGCTACCCAATTTTATCCAGCTACAAAACAGAAAACACGAACGATGAATCCAACACTGCAAACTTTGAAGGGTTGAGATAGTAGACATTATTATCTGTAGTAGATTGAACTGTTTAGCTTGAAGAAAGATGTTGTTTTTTTCTCTTAAGAGAACCAAATTTCCTTAGAGCCTTTCCTCTAATAGAGGAATCTTCATAGAAGATCCTTCTATGAATTTAAAGTGTGACAACTGTGATATGGGCTGTGGGGGCGGGGTGGGGGGCTGTGTGTTTCTTCATAAATAACCTGGGCTGTGTGTGTAAGCTAAACGTGTTAATTCAAGCTTACCTGGAGAGTGTGTGTTAATTCAAAACCTATCTAATACTCAGATAAAACAGTTGAAACTCTAAAAAACTAACAAAAAGTCCTTTTGCATATAAGCACCGTTTGACTCCCCACTCCTACATCCTCTGTATAAAAGATATCCAAAAATCCTATCCAGGGCTCAGGTTTTTGAACAGGAGTCTCCGTGCCCAGCCGGTCATTAATAAATTTTCCTTCCCAAGAATATTACTGAGTCCTGGTCTTCCATATGCGATTATTGAAACTCTCTGCTTCCACAACACTGTATTCTGAGGCAGTATACAAATAGAAGACCTGGGAACTTTGCTAGTTGCACAGACTAAAGAAGATTCTTTGCTAAATGGCACTGAAGAAAATCCTGATCCAAGTAGCACTACTTAGTACAAATGTTTCTGACTAAAGAAAATTATAAAACAATATTTACAGGGTAACTTTTTAAGAGATGGTTGATATCAATACTGTATATATTTTATATGTCAGATACATAGTTCAAAACTTTATAAAATAAGATCATGCATTATTACCTCTAAGAGTATCATAAAAAAGAGAAATCCTTCCCAAGTACTTGTGACAGCATTTCAAGTGGAAGCAGTCTTACATACAAAAAAATCCAGTTTCTCTGCTGTGTTAAGTATATAATTTAAACAAATTTAAGAGATTACTGAGGGAAAAAAATCCTAGCCCATTGAAAACTGATAGAAGGTATCAATTGTGGACTCTTAAGTGTTTCCTTTTTAAAAACAACCAGAATATCTAAGCTCTGTATAAAGAAAAATATAAAATTCTGGATGATCATATTTGATAACATTACATAATTTAGAATGGAATAATGTCATTGTTTATTTTCTACTTTAATCATTCCCTTAACAACATTAATTTGCAAACTAAAGTTTATATTTAATCAGCTGCATTTATGGCACAAGATCTCACTTTTAAAACGTGGCACCAACATTCCTTAACTATAACAGCACTCTATTTTTTAGCAGCAATTATATTTTTTAAAGTTAATAATTTGTGGAACAAAATACTGTGACTCTGTATTCTAATTCATACTCACCAGTTACAATATTTACAAAAGGTTTAAGTCTGCATATAGACTGATCTTTTACTCTCCCCCATCCTACATCTTAGGGTTTTTCCTCCCATCTCATTTCTGACCTGGTGGGAGAAGTGCAGGAATTTCAGAAAAGGTACCTATATGTTTTAGATAGGATTCTTGATTGAGTATAAAGGCAAGGATAAGACAAAATAATTCTTAGTTCAGGGTGTGTTACAGTGCCCCAAGTTAGATAAATAGTACCCACTGACAATCTGTAAAAGATGAGGCATTGCAAGTTGCCCTAACATTTGTAAGTCTGTAACCGCTGAACAAGAAGGCCATTTTACTCAACTGTGACACAGTCATCACTGCCTGGGCATTTAATTTAGACGCCAATCCTGTGCCATTATCGGACAGGGAAGTTTAGCTGAGGAGGTGTCACTACATTCAAAAACAAAATAAGTTGTAAAAGCAATTTACCTTGAGAGAAATATGCTTCCCAGGATATTCTGTACAAAGAGAGATGGATAAAGGGAACTGGCCACTGAGCATACTAAATCAAACTCAATGAATATAGTTTTCATGATAATATGTATTTACTCCATGCATTTTGCTAACAATGCCTCCCTGAAAATAACCAACTCTGTAGTTATACTTTGAGTTATACTACTCTTGGGTTACAGGGGAAATAGCTGTATCAGATAGCTTACATAATACCAGTTATGAAAACTGAGACAAACGATTAGGCAGATTCCTGAAAAGAGCAAATTAAATCCTTTGTGAGAAATAGGTATTGCACAATACAGAAATAGAGCAAATCTTGAATTTATCAGTTAAAATTGTGATCCTATGAAACAAATTTTGGAAAGGCTGTACAATTTCTTCAAAACCAAGAAATATAATTTTAACCAATTCTTGCCATAGAAGGATTTGTTGAGTACATTAATGATGTGGAATGAGAAAACAATTTAAGGGGAAAATATACCCACAAATTAACTTGACAAAATTGCCTTTTAATTTTAATACTTTTGAATAATTTAAGATACCTTTTTTGAAAATGTGAAAATAATTTTTAATATTCCATTTTAGTTTTTGATGAAATATATTCAAATATTATACACCTGGAATGCACTTTTATTATAAGAACATAATTAATGATTTTTGTGGTTAGGCGAATGCATCAACTTGGCCAGGTAATTGTGCCCAGATGTTTGGTCAAGCAAGCACTGGGCTAATTTTAATACAAGAATATTTCATGTACTTTAATAATCAGTGAGTTGGTTGCATAGATGGCTGGTTACTTCTACAATCACTGAGAAGATTGCCATCAGCTGTAAGTGACATCTCATCCAATCAGTTGAAGGTCTTAAAAGGAGAAGGGATTTCAGCATTCAGGGAGGGAATTCCCATCTCTACTTCAGACAGACAGCGTCTCCTGGAGAATTTATCAAGGACCTTCATCGGAGACCCTGGCTTGTAGCTGCCTTATGGAATTTGGAACTGTGCATCGCACAGTTGCATGAGACAATTTTTTAAACTCTCACACTATTTACAGATACCTTCTGTCAGTTCTGTTTTCCTAGAGAGCCCTGCCTAATACAATTTTGCTAAAATGAAGACAAGACAAACTTAATAAAGTTTCCTCAGAATAAAGACTTGAAAAGGCAAGAAGAGATTAAAAGAATGGAAGAGTAGGTAAATATATGAACAGAGAACAGAATCAAAATAAACGGTGTTCCCACAGGAGAAACCTGACTGGACAAAAGAAACAGAAGCATTAATCAAAAATGTATGCCTTCATCACTCACCAAACATTGTGATAGAACACACAGATATGTGCAAAACACTTAAATTCAGTTATCTTTGAAATTCTGTACTTTGTTACATAAAATCCATAGTCTAACTCATCTTTTTCAACTTCTTGTAATGAAATTTATTTGCCAAGGTAAAAGGATTGAACATTTTAATGGTATGTTGGCTTGACTGAAAAAAATTTTAATTTAGACATGATGTGTATGGATCTCAATTTGAAATCCTTATCAGCGGCACCAGAAATCTGTGTTTCTTTTTGTTGCACCATCTTGTTGTGTCAGCTCTCCGTGTGTGCAGCGCCATTCTTGGGCAGGCTGCACTTTCTTTCCCGTTGGGCGGCTCTCCTTACGGGGTGCACTCCTTGCACGTGGGGCTCCCCTACACAGGGGACACCCCTGCATGGCCCAGCACTCCTTGCACTTACCAGCACTGCATATAGGCCAGCTCCACACAGGTCAAGGAAGCCTGGGGTTTGAACTGTGGACCTCCCATGTGGTAGGTGGACACCCTATCCATTGGGCCAAGTCCACTTCCCCCTGTGCACGTTAGATACATTAACTTTTTAATCCTTATAATAATCCCATGTGAGAGATGATGCCATGATCCTCAGTTTACAGATGAGGAATGGAACTACAGAGAGGATAAGAAACTTGCCCAAAGTCACAAGCTAGTAAATGGCAAAACTTTTTCTCTCTGTTAATACAGTCAATGAGTAACATAATATTAAAAACCATAAGCAGTATAGAAAACATTATATAATTTTAAAGTAACAATTCATGAAGATACAATGGTCATAAACCTTTCTGCACTAACAACATATATAGATTTGCCTACAAAAAATTTCACAGTTCATAATTTGTAGATGACAGATTTGTAAGAATATTTATAAAGCAAAACAAATAGTTAAATAACTCTTAGAAAATCATACAGTTCCTAGAAAATAAAAAAGCAATCCAACAAAAAATGGACAAAGGTTATAAATACACAGAAGAGTAAATATTAAGAAGCCAGAGTATATCCAAATAAAAATATGAAAAAATGTTCAAAATGCTATTACTATACAGAGAAACCTAGATTAAAGTAATAATATTATATCACTTTATATCCTCAAATTGTCAAGAATCAAGAGCATCAAGTAAGACCTTACCAAAGTTCTTACTATGTCTGACAAGGCAGTATGTGATCTATACCCATTTCTTTCCACTCTTCCCTAACCACATTGTCCAGTTGGTAATTCTCGAACACATCAAGTACTGTTCTTTCTTCCTGAAACACTCTTCCCTTAGAATCTACTGTGGCATGCTCCTTAGGAATCTGTCCAAAAGTCACCTGCTCAGAAATTCGCCCTGATCTCCCAATCTAATAGAGAATCTCCCTCCCATAATGCGCCCTCTGGTTATCCTACTTTATTTCCCCTAACACTTTCTCTTTACTATTGCCTTTCTCTCTCAGTTAACTCTAAACTCCATGAGAGCAGGAGCTTTTTCATTCTAGTCTCTAGAATGGTTACAGGCACATGACAGAGACTCATTTACTGTGTGAATGAACAAACACATGAGAAAACACCTAGGACTTGTAAAGATACAAAATAAAAAAGGGAATTCTTCTAACCTTACGGGGGATAATGTGGTTTTATTTGTGAATTTTTGCCAAATCATACATGTGCTTGACAACATTCCCTTTAACCCAGCCATGGCTAGCCCATAATCTAAATAAAGCTCCAAAACATAAGGACATATATATAAGAAGGATGTTTATAATGGTAGTATTTATAGTGGCAAAAAAACCAGAAACAAGAATGAATGCTCATCTCTAAGGATCTGACTGAATAAAAAGATATATACACAGCATATATTATGCAGGCTTTAAAAGGACTGAAATTAGATGTGTGCCTGTTGACTTACAAGGATCTATCCTATATATTAAGCAAGAGCAAGATTCAGGTGTTTATAATGTGATACCATTTTCTAAAAAACAATGCTCAAACCTCTACTCCATGTATGTGAAAACAGGAGCATAGTGAAAGGTAAAGTACCAGATTGTTAATAATGGTTAGCTGGGGCTTTGGCATGGTAAGGAAAAAAAGTTGTTAAAAGATGTCAGTACCAAATTTAACACAAATGATCTGGCCCCATTATGGACAATTATATTTGTATGGCGGATACTGTAGATTGTTTGTCCAACAGCCATTTCCATCATCCTTTCTTACTAGCAAAGTCTACCTCTCAATACAGAAGTAGAAATGACAGACGCACTCTTCTCCACCCTCTGTTGCATTGAAGCATGACTGTGTTACTTGACCAGTGAAATGTAAAAATCTGCTAGGGTCTCCTAGAAAAGATTTCTTTTCTCCTTGAAAGGAGTGATACAAGGAGAAGCAGCTCATTTCCTTGTTTTGTGCTTTTGAATAAAATGGTCTGATGAAGTTATGGTTTTAACTGTGAGAGCCATCTTGTGATTATGAAAGGAAAGCCAAGAAAATCAAGAGAAGCCAGTCCAAAGCCCTGACTTTGCCAAGCTTCTACAAATGCTGTAACTGTCACCCCCCAGTCTTTTTATTATGTTATACATATTTTATTAATAATTTTCTATTGTTGAGATAACTTTTAGTCAAGTATTTGGGTTAATTACAGCCCAACATCTTAATTAATCCTATGTTTGTGTAGGAATTTTGAATGCATAAAAATTTGAAGACCAGAATATTAACAATAATTATTTTGGGGAAAAGAGATAAGAGGAAATTCCAGGCAACTTTTGTTTAGTCCTCATTCTTTTATAAAGTGTTTGGTTTTTTAAATGAGTGTAAATTTTTATATAGTAAGATCAAAATAATAAAACTGACTTAATTATTTTTAAAAATGATGGCATCAGAAGACAATAAATGTGAAATAAGGCAAAATAGAGATAAATTTAATGGTAGAAATGTAGTTATAAAACAGGGTAAAAACTGCCAATCAAAACTTATTACCCAGGGAAGCAGATTTGGCTCAACTGATAGAGCGTCCACCTACCATAGGAGAGGCCCAGGGTTCCAACCTAGGGCCCACATGGAGAGCCACCCTGCATGAACAAAGTGCAGCCTGTCCAGGACTGGCACCGCACACATGGAGAGCTGACACAGCAAGACGACACAACAAAAAGAGACACATTCCCAGTGCCACTGACAAGAATGCAAGCGGACACAGAAGAACACACAGCAAATGGACAGAGCAGACAATGGGGGTGCAGGGGAGAGAAATAAATAAATAAATAATCTTTTAAAAAACAGAAAAACTTACTACCCAATGAGAAAACAATGTAAAAAAGTATTACAATAATCTGGTATTTTTGACTGAGAGGTGTAAACATTGAAGCATTTTCTTCAGTAAGAGGAGCTAAGATTATGTTTTATAGTAACACTGACAAAGAACACAGGCTAAAGAATGCTTTTGAAAACTTAAAAATTTTACTATAAGAATGAAAAATAAAATGCATACTTCAGAAAGACAAAGGCAAAGAAAACAGTTTAAATCAAAACACTGAAACCGCAAGTAGCAATCAAGCATTTAAAAAGCTGACTGTAATCAAAGATATCAATCATAACAATAAAGTTAATTAATCTCCTATATTAAAGACATAATCTCAGAAAGTGTTAAAAATGACCAAAATCTGTCTTCAAACTCAAAACAATAGACCGCAGATTAGTCTATCTCCCTTCCTTCCCCAAATCATAAAGAAATAATAATGAAGAAGAACGACTTCTGATGTGAAATAAACTGCAAATCAGCAACTTTCCGTTTTCCTATTGCAAAATGGAAAAAAACAATATGGAGGGTAGGGAAGAAAGCCTTTGACTTAGAAAAATAACCACAGATATCAAAACACAGATAAGCACTGCCAAAAGCATCTGAGATTATGCAAAAGAAATTAAAGGAATAGATCTAAACGAGTACAGCAAAAGCACATGGGAACCCTAATGTGTATATCCTTGTTTGCAACAATCAGTGTTTATAGTAGAAAGCTTAGATAGCATCAAGAAGGACCAGCAAGAGAAATTTTCAGAAAATACCAAAAAAGCATACTGAAGTTGTAATATAATCGACAAATTAAAAAAAAAAAAAGCACAACAAAAATACTATCAGGGAAGTGCATATGGCTCAGGCGACTGGGCTCCCACTTACCACATGGGAGGTCACTGATTCAGATCCCAGTGCCTCCTAAAGAAGACAGTGAGCTGGCACGACAGGCAGGCATGGTGAGCTGACACAAGAGACACAAGAAGAAAAAACATAATGAAAGGCACAAAAAAGAAGTGAGCAGAGGTTCCCAGTGCCTCCTAAAGAAGACAGTGAGCTGGCATGATGGGCAGGTGTGGCAAGCTGATGCAACAAGATGATGCAACAAGAGAAGTGGGGAGGAAAAACATAATGAGAGACCCAACAAAGCAGGAAGCAGAGGTGGCTCAAGCAATTAGGCACCTCCCTCCCACATCAGAGGTCCTGGGTTCAGCTCCCGGTGCCTTCTAAAGAAACAAGGAAGATGAACAGACACAGCAAGTGGGGTGGAGAGAAATAAATAAATGAAATGAAATCTTTAAAAAAAAATACTATCAGAAATAAAATGGAAATGCAGCAAACCTTACCAACAGATGAAGAATACAAGAATATGAAAATGTTATAGGTAAAAAAGAATAAAACAGATATTTTCAAAAGACTATCTTGGTAGCGAATAACTAAAATCCTACTAGTTTAAGTTAAAAAGCAGGGCAGGGGTGGTGTTGAGTTACTGGCTCACAGAACATCAGAAATTAATGAACAAAGAGTAGGAAACCATATGGGTTTTAGGAACAACAATAACGAGGGACCCCAAAACACCAGTTCTCATACTCTCCTTATCAGTTCTGGCAGCACTTGCATGAGTGCATGTGCACACACACACACATCTTCAGAAAGGACTCTAAATGTGGCCAAGTGGAGTGGTTTCATAAGAAAAGAGCAGCAACTCTACAGCAGCAATTTTCAACCCTGGCTGCATATGTGATTTCCTGGTAATTACCTAAGGAACTGTCAAATATCAACATGGAAAACCTTGATAGTGAAATGTATAAAAGACATGAACAGACAATTTTTAAACACAGACATATATCCAAACACCTTAAAATGTATACATCACTCAAAATAGGGGAAAATTAGAACTACGACAAAATACTATTACTAATTTTTCCATTGGTAAAAAGTGAAATATTAACAATACACCCTGTTGACAAGGCTGTGGTGAAACAGGCATTCTCATACATTGCAGGTGGAAATGCACATTAATTTAAACCATGAGGAAGGAACAAATAAAACTACAGATATACCTACCTTTTTTACCAAACAATCCCATTTCCAGGAATTTACCCTGAAGATATTTTAAAATATATCTGCACAAGACTATTCATTGCAGCACTGTTTGCAATGACATGTATTGAAATGTATATAATCATTGCATATGTAGGACAGTGGATTAATAAGCTATACTGTAGACACAGAATGGAGCACTATATACTTGTAAATAAGAATGAGGAAGATGTCTACAAACTGATGTGAAGCAATTTCCAGGATACATTGTCAAGTGAAATAAGCAAAGTACAGAATAGTACCTATGGTATATTACTCTTTGTGTAAGAAGGAAGGAGAAATAAGAAAATATACAAACGTCTATTCCTTTGTACAAATAGCAATACAGAAAAAACAAACCAAAGGTTGTTTGACTTTGGTTACCTATAGAAGGTAAGTTGGAATGAGGTAGAAAAGACAGAGGAATTGAGGTGATCAAAAGTATATCATTTCTCTGAGTATGTCTTTATACACAGTTTTGACTTTTGCAACCGTGTTTGTTTCACATATGGAAGGAAGGGGAAGAAGGAGATGGTGAATAGAGGGAAAGAGAAGGAGTGGAGGAAAGAGAAAGTAAAGGATATGAAAGGTGAGACAGACAAGGGAGAAGGGAAAAAGAAAAAAAGAGAGGAGAGGAGAGGGACTTTTAAGAAAGGATAGAGGGAAGCAGATGTGGCTCAAGTGGTTGAGCACCTGCTTCCCATGTGAGAGATCCCAGGTTTCTTTTCTGGCACATCCTAAAAATAAAACAAACAAATGGAAAAACAACTCAGGGAGCCAGTGTAGCTCAGTGGTTGAGCACCAGCTTCCCATATACAAGGTCCTGGGTTCATCCACTGACCTTGTTACCTCAAAAATAAATAAATAAAAATAAAGACACACCAAACACCTGCATACAGACAAGCACAAATAGAAACATAGCGAACACCTGCACACTAACAAGCACAAGGGGAAAAGGAAGGGGATAGGTAAGTGCTGGGATACGGCCAATGAATGTGTCCTTAACTTCCCAAACACCTGGCATGCAAGAAAATAACTGTCATATCAATGCCTGGATACAAATTTAAGGAACAGATTCTTCAGGGACTAAATCCAGAGTTAATATTTAAAAATTTTAAAAAGGTAGAGTGTACAGCCAAAGATTGCAAGACAAACAAACAGGAAATGATGTTCCATCCAAAGGAAGAAGACAAAATCCAGGAACCATCAACAAAAAAGGATGACACTTTGGAATTCGTGGACAGAGGCATTAAGAAAATGATCTTCAGTATGCTCATGGAGGTAATGGAAAACACAGAGAAAGAACTAAGGGACATAAGGAAAACAATGAATGAGCAATAAGGGAATAACTCCAGAGAAATACTGGAGTAGAAGAACTAATCAAAAAACATGATACTGGCATGAGGACAAATGTATAGACCAATGGAATTGAAGTGAGTTCAGAAATCAACTCTCAAGTTTATGGCCAACTAAGTTTTTACAAGGACACCAAATCTACTCAATAGAGAAAGAATAGTCTTTTTAACAAATGGTGCTGGTATGGCATATATGATTCGTGGCATATGTGATTTTGCATTGTCTTACCCAGCCTTTCCAGTTCTTTCCCCCTCCCTCCAGTTGCAGTAACATTCCATTTCTAAGTAGGTAAAAAGGCAAGCCTAGGAAAATAGTTGTTCCCTAACTTGCGACTGATCAGTAAATCTTGTAACACTGCATTCTTTAGGAGTCCTGCTGTGCCTTCCCCAACTTACACAGACATGCAATATAAAAGACCCCTCTCATTTTGAGGTGAACATGGATGATCAAGTTCAGAAAATGCTGTCTCTTGAATACCAACAAGGATGAGGATCCCAAGTGAGCCCCCTAAATAAATGCTCACTACTCACCAAGCTGGACTTGTCTGAGTGTTCCTTTGCTCTGATGTATCCATCTCAGTTTAACAGAAAGCTGTTGTTTTACACAACTCCTTGCCATAATCAGGACAGCTGGAAAATTTGGATTCCTATTTGCAAAATAATGAAGAACCCATACCTTGCACTACCTACAAAAATCAACTCAAAGTGGATCAAAGACCTAAATATAAGACCCAGAACTATAAAATGTCTAGAAGAATACTTAGGGAAGTATCCTCAGGACCTTGTGTTAGGCAATGCTTTCTTAGGCTTTACACCCAAAGCACAAGTAACAATACATACATACATACATACATACATACATACATACATACATACATACATAAATAAATGGGACCCTCATCAAAATTAAAAGCTTTTGGACATTAAAGGGCTTTATTATAAAAGTAAAAATGACAACCTATACAATGGGAGAAACTATTGGAATACCATATATCCAGTAAGAGTTTAATATCCAGAATATATAAAAAAACCCTACACTTCAAAAACAAAGACAAAAAAAAAAATTAAAAATGGGCAAAAACTTGAAGAAGATATACAAATGGCCAAAAAGCACACATAAAAATACTCAACATCATAAGCCATTAGAAAAATGCAGATAAAAAACACAATATACCATTTCACACCCACTAGAATGGCTGCTACAAATGAAAAATTACAAGTATTGAAAAATACATGGAGAAATAGAAACACTCATTGCTGATGGGGATGTAAAATGGTACAGCCACTGTGGAAACAGTTTCACAGTTTCTCAGAAAGTAAAGCACAGAATTACCACATGACCTGACAATCCCACTTCTAACTATATGGCGAAAAGAATTAAAAACAGGACTCGAAAAGATTTTGCACACCAAATGCTAATAGCAGCATGACTCACAAATGCCAAAAGATGAAAGTAATTCAAGTGTCACCCAAGCATGAATGGGTAAATAAAATGTGTTATATACACGATGCAATATTATCTAGCTGTAAAAAGGAAAGAAATTCTGATGCACGTGACAACATGGAAGAACCCTGAAGACATCATTTTGAATGAAATAAGCCAGACACAAAATGACGAACACTGTATGAACTCACTGATATGAAATAACTATAATGAGCAAACTCAGAGAGGCCAAATCTAGAATATAGGTTACAAGGGGACAGGGTGGGGTAGGGAATGTGGAGTTAAGGCTTAAGGTGTACAAAATTTCTATTGTGAATGATGAAAATGTTTTGTCATTTTGTCTCCATTATGGATGGAGGTGACAGTAGCACAACATTGTGAATGTAACTAACAGCACTGAAATACATATCTGAATACAGTTAAAAATGGAAATGCTAGGTTATATATATGGTAAAAGAATAGAAATTAGAAAATAAAAATCCATGGAACTATACAACACAAGCTGTTAAATCATAAATATAATTATTAGTACAATTATAATAATGTTCTTTCATGAATTGCAACAAATGTACCACATCATGCAAAGTGATCATAATAGGGTGGTACATGGGAACCCTGTATTTTATGCATGATTTTTTGATAAAACCACAAATTTTCTAATTAAAAAAAGGTAGACAATAGCAGACAACCAGCAAGATGGTGGCAGAGTAAGGAGCTTCTGGAGTCAGCTCCTGCTACAGGGCAGTTGGTAAACACCCAGAGCTATCTGGAGCGAGCTGAAGCACTGTTTGGGTGCTCCAGCATGCCAGAAGAGCATCCTGCAACATACTTGAAGGATGCAGAGAAGGTTCGTAAGTAGAGCGTTCCACACCACGGAGGCCAGTGCCCATCCTCCACTGGAGGTACAAGCCACCTCAGGAACTGTTCTACGGCTGGAATTGAAAGCTCTGCTTCCCCCAAACGGGGAGAATAGATGGTTGGGCACCAACTTCAGCTACTGATTAGTAAATCCAGGGGGCTAAAGTATAATCCTAAGAATAGCTAACATTTGAGGCTGTCCAAGTCAGAAAGAGGCTGGGAACTGCTATCTTAACTCCATGCCTGGCACAAGGGGAAGTGGGGCAGACTGAAAATCACAATTCTGGTGGGGACCAGCTTCTTTCCATCCAGATCAGATTGCAACTCTAGCCTAGGCCCCAGTGCCACCTCCAACAGGGAGGAAGCTGTGGGAACCAGCACCAGCCTCTCTGGGAAACTACTGGTCAAGCCACGGAGGCCTGTTATTATCCTACTCTGGCAGCACAGGCTACCTCAGGAGCTATTCTCTGGCTGGAATTGGAAGCTCCGCTTCCCAAAAACAGGGGAGAGGAGACAGTTGGCTACTGATTTTGGCTCCTCATTAGTAGACTCAGCTGACTAAGATAAAACCCTAGGAACAGCTGGGGTATGAATCTGTCAAAATCAGAAGGAGGCTGGTGGCTGTCATTTTGACTCCGCTACCAGCAGGAGGGAAAGCCAGGCTGACCAAAAATCACAGTGATGGTAGGAACTTGTTTCGTTCACCCAGATTGGCCTACAGCCCTAGCTCAGGCTTCAGCCCCACCTCTGGCAGGGAAGATGCTGGCAGACCCCGCATCAGCAAATCCAGGTAACTGCAGGTATCTTTGGCTGGCACAGACTAAATAATCAGAAGTCTACTGGGGCAACTGTGGTCATCTTGGACCTGCACTACATAGATTGCTGCCCACACCTGCAGCTCCATCCCCACCCCAGTCAGGGAAGAAAGGGGCATGAGGCTTCCTCAGTCTCTCTGGGCAACTACAGTATAGGCCTGCACGACTTGGATTATTCCACACAGCTGTGACTCTGTCCCTACCCTTGGCAAAGGAGAAAGTTGGGAGAAGCTTCATTGGTCACTGGCACAATGAGGGCAGCTTGAGCCCCCACAGCTTATAGCACCAATTACATCCTTGGCACCTACTGCACAACCAGCAAGGGAGAAAGGGCAGAAAGCCCTAAACTAAAGAGGAAAACTGCACCCCAAATAAATACTCTAGTAATCCAGATGCAAAGACACCAACAAAAAATTACAATCCACATCAAGAAACAGGAAGATATGGCCCAGTTAAAGGAACAAGATAAGCCTACAGATGACATAAAGGAGTTGAGACAACTAATCTCCTTAATAAATTCAAGGACATGGCAAAAGAGATTAAGGTTATTAAGAAGACACTGGATATGCATAAAGAAGAATTTGAAAGCATACATAGAAAAATTGCAGCTCTTATGGGAATGAAAGGTGCAATAAATGGAATTTAAAAAACACTGGAATCATATAACAGCAGATTTAAGGAGGCAGAAGAAAGGATTGGTGAGCTTGAAAAAAAAATGGCTTCTGAAAGTAAACATACAAAAGAACAGATGAAGGAAAGAATGGAAAAAATTGGAGGGGAGTGGGGAGTAAATGGGAACCTCTTATGTTTTTTAATGTAACATTCAAATAATAAAATAAAATAAAAAAGAATGGAAAAAATTGAACAAGTTCTCAGGGAACTAAATGATAGCAAAAGGCGTGCAAACATATGTGTCATGGGTGTCCTAGAAGGAGACTAGAAGGGAAAGGGGCAGAACGAATATTTGAAGAAATAATGGTAGGAAATTTCCCAACCCTATTGAAGGACAGAGATATCCATGTCCAAGAAGCACAACATACTCTCATCTGAAAAAATCCAAATAGACCAACTCCAAGACACATACTTATCAGAATGTCAAATGCCACAGACAAAGGGAGAATTCTGAGAACTGCAAGAGAAAAGCAATGCATAACATATAAGGGATACCCAATAAGATCAAGCACTGATTTCTCACCAGAAACTATGGAGGCAAGAAGACAGTGGTCTGATATATTTAAGATAGTACAAGAGAAAAACTTCCAGCCAAGAATCTTATATCCAACAAGACTGTCTTTCAAAAATGAGAGTGAGATTAGAATATTCACCAATAAACAAAACCTGAAAGAATTTCTAAGCAAGAGACCAGATTTTCAGGAAATACTAAAGGGTGTGCTAGAGCCTGAAAATAAAAAACAGGAGAGAGGCCTGGAAGAGAGTCTAGATATGAAGATTACATCAATAAAAGTAACTAAAAGTGTCAAAAGAGTGGTGAAAATAAAATATGACAGATAAAAGTCACATAGTCAGGAATAAACGTAGCCAATGATATAAAGCACTTGTACTCAGAAAACTGCAATTCAATGTCAAAAGAAATTTTAAAAGGCTAAAAAAGAACAACACCAACAAAAAAGGTAGGGAGCAGATATGCTCAAGCATTTGAGTATCCACCTCCCACATGGGAGGTCCTGGGTTCAGTTCCCAGTGCCTCCTAAAGAAAACAAACAGAAAACTAGCAGACAAGGAGCACACGATGAGCAGGCAATGAGCAAAAAAAAAAAAAAAAAAAAAAAACCCAATAAGCAGACAATGAGCAAAAACAAATAAGCAAGGAGTGGATATGGCTCAAGCAGTTGAGCACCTGCCTCCCACATGGGAGGTTCCCAGTTTGGTTCTTGGCGCCTCCTAAAGAAAAACAAGCAGCAAGCAAAAACAATGAGGAGACAATGAACCAAAAATACTAAAAAAACATTGAATTATACATATAAAATGTGTGAATTATAAAGTTAGTGAACTATATGTAAATAAAATTATTTTTTTTAAAAAAGGTAAAAGACTTACAAAGACAAAATAGCAAAATGGCTAATTACTGCATTACCAGTAGTTATTTAAATGTAGATGGATTAGACTCTCCAGTCAAAAGACAGATTGGCCCAATAGATAAAAAGGCATGACACAATTATATGTTGTTTACAAAAGACTAATCTTAAAGTCAAAGACATAAGTAGTGTATTCTGGGAAGAGGGTAGACTAAAAAGACACAAGAGTATCTTCTCTCCCAGAAAAATAACTAGAGGACAAGCAGAAAGTCCTGGTAAAAAAATCTTTTAGGGTTTAGGACACCACTGCCCTGAAGAGGGAGAGACAAAGGAAAAGAATCACAATGGCAAAACTGTGAGCTAAAAGCTGTGGTTGCTACTGCTGGCATCCTCCTTCACCCTAAAGACACTTGAATACTCAGGCTTCTGGGCAGTGGGGAGAGAGGGGGACAGAGCCTAAGGCTGACTCAGCTTTTGATCCACAAATTTGGTCTATTGCATCCCTCAACCACTTCCAGGCCAGGGGAGCATGTCATCATTTGCCTTGGGAACCAGCTTGAGACTTAAGAGACCCTGCACTAAAGACATGTGACCCTTCCAGTCTCCCTCTCTATTGAACAGGACTTATTGTTGAAGACACAGAGGGGAATGGAATTATTTCCTATCTGAGAAAAGGAGAAGACTGCCAACAAAGGTTGGAGAACTGTCTTTGAGAAAGTTTGAATTTAAAGGCTCTTAGCCTCCAGGCAAGAAACTATATCACATTGATCCAGTCCATATTGCAAGCAAACACACTCCAACCAGGCCTTGTACTGAGAGGGCTGCCAAAGAGCACCATCTGCTGGCAGACCAAGGAAGTGCACATGAGGAAATTAAAAGTAAGTGTCGTGTATAAATGATATACTTCAATAAAAAAAAGAAGTAAGTAAGAGGCTTTTTCCAGCCTTTGTAGCTTCCCTCCCCAAGGCCCTAGGAAGCAGGTATGCAACCCATTACTGGGTCCAGAGCACAGTTTTGAGCAACTAATAGGGACAATCCTAAAGACCCAGGTTGAACCAAGAATCAAAGAACAACAGCATCACATCGCCTCCCACCACTAAATCTTTACGGAACAGAGAAAAATCGAGCATCTTCATAAACTCACCATCCTAATCAGATACCTAGACATAAGCAAAAATTTATAAGCCATACTAAGAAAATGGAGCACACAGCCCAAGAAGAAGAATATATCAAAGCTCCAGAAAAGACTCAGGATTTGAGACAACAATTAACGAGATGCACACAAATTTCCAAAATCAAATTAATGAGTTGAAAGACAATATGGCTAAAGGAATAAACATTAAGAAGACTTTGAGCACAAAGAAGAATTTGGAAACCTGAAGAAAAAAGTAACAGACTTTTGAGCACAAAGAATATGAAAACCTGAAAAAAGTAACAGACCTCATGGGAATGAGAGACATGATAGGTGAGATAAAAAACACATAAAGGCATAAAAAAGCAGACACAAAATGACAGAAGAAAGAATAAGCAGTCAAAGACAGAAGAGTTGAAATTGAAGAGAGAAAAGAACAAAGAGAAAAGTGGGAAAAAAAGGAGCAAGGGAAAAGGAAGAGTATTTGAGGAAATAATACCTGAAAATTTCCCAACTCTTAGGAAAGAAATGAACTTACATGTCCAAGAAGTACAGCATACTCCAATCAGAATAAATCCAAAGAGACCTACTCCAAGACACATACAACTCAAAATGTCAATGTCAAAGATAAAAAGGGACACCCAGTAAGACTGTGAATTTCTCATTAGAAACTATGCAAGTGAGAAGACAGTGACATGATACAATTAGGATACTTAAAGAGAAAAGTTGCCAGCTGCGAATTCTTTATCAAGCAAAATTGAAGGTGAGTATAAAATAGATACAAG
Organism: Dasypus novemcinctus; assembly: GCF_030445035.2. NCBI lineage: Eukaryota > Metazoa > Chordata > Mammalia > Cingulata > Dasypodidae > Dasypus > Dasypus novemcinctus. The sequence goes on along the minus strand of NC_080673.1, from coordinate 103,630,258 downwards.
CAAACAGAAACTAAGAGAGTTCATAAAAAATGAATACACCATTGCAGGAAATATTAAAGGAAGCCTTAGAACTTGAAAGAAAAAGAAAGGAGAAAGAGGCTTGAAGGAGAATATAGAAGAAAGAATAGCAGAAAGGATAATCAAAAGAGTAAAAAGACAGACAAACATAAGATATGACAAATGAAAACCAAAGAATAAAATGGCTGAAGTAAATAATGCATTTACAGTAATATCATTGACTATAAATGAATTAAACTCCCCAAGCAAAAAATGTAAGCTGACTGAATAGATTTTTAAAATGTGAGTCATCAATATGCTGCTTACAAGAAACCCACCTTAGACCCAAGAATACTAACTGACTGAAAGTGAAAGGGTGGGAAAATATACTCCATGCATGTAACAACCAAAAAAGACAAGGGATAGCTATACTAGTATTGGACAAAACAGACTTTGATGCAAAACTGTTATAAGAAATAGAAGAAGGCCATTATTTATTAATAAAAGGGACAATCCACCAGGAAGATATAACAGTCATAAATATCTATGCACCTAACCAGGGTGTCCCAAAATACAAGGGGCAAACTCTGGCAAAATTGAAGGGAGAAATAGACATCTCCAGAGTAGCCAATGGAGATACCACTCACATCATTAGATAGAACTAGTAGACAGAAAATAAAAAGGAAACAGAGAACTTGAACAATATGATAAATAAGTTAGACCTAACAGATATATACAGAATGTTGCACCCAAACCCAGCAGGTTATACATTCTTCTCAATTGCCCATGGATCTTTCTCCAGGATAGATGACATATTATGTCACAATTCTCCTCCTAATAAATATAAAAATATTGAAATTATACAAAGCACCTTCTCTGATCATAAAGGAATGAAACTGGAAATCAATAATAGAAAGGAAAGAGGTAAATTCACAAATGTGTGGAGACTAAATAACACAGTCCTAAATAATCAGCGAGTCAAGGAAGAAATTGCAAGTGAAATTCTAAATAATTGAGACAAATGGAAAAAAGAACACAAATTATCAAAACTTATGATACAGTGAAGGCAGTCTTGAGAGGGAAATTTACAGCCCTAAAACCTATATTAAAAAAGAAGATGGTGGTTTGATTTATGGGACATCTGTATGACGTTATGGATGTTTGTTTTGTAACTTTACAACTTTTACTAAACACTTATTGTTTATGTATGTTCATGTATGAATGATATATTTCAATAATATTTTAAGTGAAGGAAAAGAAGAGCTAAAATCAAAGATCTAACTGAACTGGAGAAACTAGAAAAAGAACAGCAAACCAATCACAAAGCAGGCAGAAGGAAAGAAATAATAAAGACTAAAGCAGAAGAAATGAAATTGAGGGAAAAAATGAGAAAAATGAACAAAAATAAATCTGGTTCTCTGAGAAGATCAACAAAATTAACAAACCCCTAGCTAGACCAGCAAAGAAAAAAAGAGAGAAGATGAAAATACATATAATCAGAAATGAAAGGGGTGAGGGGGGGGGAGTTACAACTGACCGCACAGAAATAAATAGGATCATAAAAGGATATTATGAAAAACTATATGCCAACAAACTAGACAACCTAGATGAAATGGACAAATTCCTAGAAATACACAAACAACCTACACTGATGCTACAAGAAATACAAGAACTTAACAAACCAATCACATTTAAAGAGATTGACTCAGTCATCAAAAATCTCCCAACAAAGAAAAGTTCAGGCCCAGATGGCTTCACAAATGAATTCTACCATGCATTTTGAGAATTTACACCAATCCTGTTTAAACTCTTCCCAAAAAATTGAAGAGGGAAAATTACACAGCACATTTTATGAAGCCAACATCACCCTAATACTAAAGCCAGATAAAGACACTACAAGAAAAGAAAATTACAGACAAATATCTCTAATGAACATAATGCAAAAGTTCTCAACAAAATACTTGCAAATTGAATTCAACAGCATATCAAAAGACTTAGGCATCACAACCAAGTGGGATTTATTCCTGGTATGCAAGGCTGGTTCAACATAAGAAAATCAATTAATATAATACACCATATTAACAAATTGAAGGAAAAAAAACACAATCATTTCAATTGATAGCATCTTTCTTGATAAAACACTTCAAAGGAAATTCCTAAATATGATAAAAAGGAATATATGAAAAACCTGTAGACAACATTGTACTCAATGGGGAAAGGTTGAAAGCTTTCCCTCTAAGATCAGGAACAAGACAGGGATGCCCACTGCCACCATTCTTATTCAACATTGGATTAGAAGTTCTAGCTAGAGCAATTAGACAAGAAAAAAAATTAAAGGCATTCAAATAGGAAAAGAGGAAGTAAAACTCTATTTGCAGTTGACATGAATCTATATTTAGAAAATTCTGAAATGTCTACAACAAAACTACTAGAGCTAATAAATGAGTTCAGCAAAGTGGCAGAATACAAGATCAACACACAAAATCAGTAATGTTTTTGTGCACTATAGAACTGAACAATCTGAGGAGACAATCAGCAGAAAATCTCCATTTATAATAACAACAAAAAGACTCAAATACCTAAGAGTCAATTTAAGAAGTACAGGACCTATATGCAGATGACTACAAAACAATGCTAAAAGAAATCAATGAAGACCTAAATAAATGGAAAGACCTTACATGTTCATGGATTGGAAGACTAAATATTGTGAAGATGTCAATTCTACCGTATTAGTCAGCCAAAGGGGGTGCTGATGCAAAATACCAGAAATTGGTTGGTTTTTATAAAGGGTATTTATTTGGGATAGGGCATAAGTTACTTTTCTCACCAAAGTCTGTTTTCACGTGTTGGAGCAAGATGGTTGCTGACATCTGCAAGGGTTCAGGCTTCCTGGGTTCCTCCCTTCCAGGGTCTTGCTTCTCTCTGGGTTCAGGGTTCCTCTCTTCCTGAGGTTCCAGCTTAAGGCTTCAGCATCAAACTTCAACATCAAAACTCCCAACATCAAAAAATGCTCAACTCTGTCCTTTGCCATGGCTTTTATCTGCACTTCCTCACCCACCAAGGGGCAGGTACTCGACACCCCACTGACACAGGAGGTTTACTTGATTAAGTACTTAATCCAATATAATCTCATATGCCCAGAGGAAAAGACCAGTTTACAAACATAATCCAATATTTCTTTTTGGAATTCATCAATAATATCAAACTGCTACACCTACCCAACTTGATTTATAGATTCAATGTAATACCAATCAAAATTCCAACAGCTTACTTTACTAAATAGAAAAGGCAATGACAAAGTTCATTTGGAAGGGAAAGTGCACCTAAATAGGCAAAAACATTCTAAAGAAGAAGAGTGACCTGAGAGGAATTTCACTGCCTGGCCTTGAAATATACTACAAAGCTACAGTGGTCAAAACAGCTTGGTACCAGCATAAAAATAGACACATCGATCAATGGAATAGAATTGAGAATCCAGAAATAAACTCTCACCTCTATAGCCAACTGGTTTTTGACAATTCTACCAAGTCCATATTAATAGAATAAGTCTCTTCAACAAATGTTGCTGGGAGAACTGTAAAACCATAACCAAAAATAAATGAGGAATCCTATCTTACTCCCTATATAAGAATCAACTCAAAATGGATCAAAGACCTAAATATAAAAGCCAGGACCATAAAACTGCTAGAAGAAAATGCAGGGAAACATCTTAAAGACCTCACGGTAGGTGGTGGTTTCTTGGGCCTTACACCCAAAGCATGTGCAACAAAAGAAAAAATAGATAAATGAGACCTCCTCAAAATTAAATGCTTTTGCCTCTCACAGGACTTTTTTTAAAAGGGTGAACGGGCAGCTCACTCAATGGGAGAAAATATTTAGGTATCATATATACAATAAGGATTTAATATATATCCATGATATCTAAAGAAGTGTTTGGGAAATGGATGTGGCTCAACCAACTGGGCTCCTGTCTACCATATAGGAGGTCCAGGTTCAATGCCCAAGGCCTCCTGGTAAGGGCAAGCTGGCCCATGTGGTGAGCTAGCCCACACGGACTGCCAGCCCATGCGGAAATGCAGCCCCATGTAGGAGTGCCACACTGCATGGGAAGGCTGCCCTACATAGGAAAGTCACCCTATGCAGGAGTGCCATCTGATGCAGAGAGCTTATGCAGCAAGATGACACAACAATTGGGAAGCAGATGTGGCTCAACTGATAGAGCATCCACCTACCACATAGGAGGTCCAGGGTTTAAAGCCAGGGCCTCCTGACCCATGTGGTGCGCTGGCCCGTGCACAGTGCTGATGTGTGCAAGGAGTGCCATGCCATGCAGGGGTGTCCCCTGCATAAGGGACCCCCACATGCAAGGAGTGCACCTTGCAAGGAGAGCCACTCTACTCGAAAAAAAGTGCAGCCTGACCATGAGTGGTGTCACACACAGAGAGCTGACAAAGCAAGATGACACAACAAAAAGAGATACAAATTCCCGATGCTGCTGAGAATGCCAGCAGACACAGAAGAACACACAGCAAATGAACACAAGAGAGACAATGGGCAGTGGGGAAGGGGAGAGAAATAAATAACAAATCTTTTTTTAAAAAAAAGATGACACAAGAGACACAGAAGAGAGAAAATAAGAAGACATAGCAGAATAGGGGAGCTGAGGCGGTGCAAGAGAGTAATCACCTCTCTCCCACTCTGGAAAGTCCCAGGATGGGTTTCTGGAGCTGCCTAATGAGAACACAAGCAGACACAGAAGAACACACATAGACACAGAGAGCAGACAATGGGGAGAATGGGGGGGGGGGGGCAGGGAAATAAATAAATAAATCTTTTTAAAAAATAAAAAATTAAGAAGTGTTACAACTCAACAATAAAAAAACAAAAGATCCAATTAAAAAATGGGTGAAAGACCTGAATAGACATTAATCCAAAGAAATATAAATGGGAAAAAAAAAAACACATGAAAAACTGTTCAATATCACTGTTAAGGGAAATGTGAATCAAAACTACAATGAGATATCACTTCACCTCCATCAGAAAGGCCACTATTTAAAAAGACAGAACTAGAAGTGTTGGAGACTATGTGGAGCGATAGGTACACTTATTCACTGTTGGTGGGAATGTAGAATGGTATGGAAAATGTGAAAGACTGTTCAGCAGTTCCTGAAGAAGTTGAATATAGATTTGCCATGTGACCCTGTAATTCCTCTCCTGGATATATACCTAGAAGAACTGAGAGCAGTGACATAAACAGACATCTATCTGCACACTGATGCTCATAGGGGCATTATTCATGTCATTATTTTGGCAACTTTTGTTGCCAAAAGTTGGAAACAACCCAGGTGTCCATCAACTGAGGAATGGATAAACAAATTGTGGTGTATTCACACAATGGAATATTATACAGCTCTAAGAAATGAAATTGTAAAGTATATGACAATATGGATGAATCTGGAGGACATTATGTTGAGTGAAGCAAGCCAGACAAAGGACAAAAAATGTATGATTGCATGACTATGAACTAAATAAACTGTGAAACACATTGTATGATTTCATTTATATAAATTGTAATTATAAATCAGTTTATAAAGATGAAATTAGATTAGTGGTTATGTAGGGCTGGGGAAGGCATCTTAAAGGGTGTGAAGTTTATTTTGGAGTAATGAAATGGTTCTAAAATTTTTTGTGGTGATGAATGCACAACATTGTGATTATACTAAAAGCCATTGATTATACACTTTGGATATACTGTATATGTGAATATCTCTCAATTAAAACTGCTGAATATATAAATAACTGTGCAAGAATAGCCAGAAGTAGCAGCTATGTACAGCAGGGGAAACTAGAGAGATTGAGCAATGAAGAACTGTTTACCTATTTATCTGCTTTTTATTATTCAAATAGGGAAAATGCTCTACTGATTGAAGTGATGAATGCACAACTATGTACTTATATGAAAAAGCATTAATTGTACACTTTGGATGAACTGTATGCTTTATTAATATGTACCAATAAAATTGATTTGTTTAAAAAAAAAGACATAAGTAGGTTGAAAGTGAAAGGATAGGAAAAAATATACCAAGCAAGTAGTACCAATAGTGAGCTAAGCTAGCTACACTAATATCAGATAAAATAGACATTAAGTAAAAACCATTAAAATAGACAAAGAAGGTTGCTCTATACTCATAAAGGGCTCATTTTAACTAGACATAATAATTATAAATATATATGCACCAAACAGCAAAGCCCAAAAATATATGAAGCAAATATTGACATATTTAAAAGGAGAAGTAGACAGTTTTGCATTAATAGTAGGAGATTTCAACACACCATGTTCAATAACAGAATGTATAGACAGGAGATCAGTAGAGAAATGGAAGACTTGGCTGATAACCCTAAGCTAATTAGACCTAAAGATACATTGCTTTAGTTTGCCAAAGGGCTGCCAATACAAAGTACCAGAAATGGTTTGGTTTTTATAAAGGGGATGTATTTGGCATAAAAGCTTATGGTCCCAAGGCCATGAAAAGTCCTAATCGAGGCACCATAAGAGGTGCTTTCTCATCAAAGTCAGCCACTGTTGATTCTGTTGTCCAGGCACTTGGCAAAGCAAGGTGGCCACTGAACTCTGCCAAGGTCTTAGTCTTCCCCTCTGGGGTCATCCTCTCCTCAAGCTGCTCCATGGGACCATCCTCTTGGGGGCTTCATACCTAAGCCATCCTTTAGGCCTCTCTCACATGACAGGATAAAAATAGCAGCTTACTTTTCCTGTGACTGTGTTTCTCTGTGTCTCTATTTTCATCAGATCCAGCAAAAGGGTAGAGCCTCAACCTGAGTCATGCTGTACTGATGTAGTCCAATCAAAAGCCCTAGAGTGATCTTGTCAAGTAAACTAATCAAAGGGTCCTCAACTGAATTTAATGCAATCAAAGAGTATCTCACCCATGAAAATAGATTAGTTTAAAAACACAATCTTTCTTTTTGGGGATTCATAAAATAATTTCAAACTGCCACACACTTCAACCAACAGCAGCAGAATACACTTTCTTCACTAGTGCACATGGATCATTCTCCAAAACAGACCATATGTTAGGTCACAAAAATGTCTCAATAAATTCAAAAATATTGAGTCATACATTGTACCCTCTCCAACCACAAAGGAATGCTGCTAGAAATAATAAGAGTGAGAACTGGAAAATTCTCAAGTATGTAAAAATTAAGCAACATTGGCTATTATTTAGCCAATGGGTTAATGAGAAAATCACAAAGGAAATTAGAAAATATGTTGTGGTGAATGAAAATGAAAATACAACATATCCAAATTTATAGAATGAAGGAAAAGCACTGGAAGAAATAGCATGGAGAAAAATGTTCTAGGGCTTACTTCACCATGGAGACTCTGGACACTACCCAGAAGATAGGGAGGCAAAGATAAAGAAAAATAATCTCAATAGGAAAACTCTGAAAGCCACAGCTGCAGCTGTCAGCACCCATCCCCCACCTTTAGAGTCCCCTGGTTTCTGGTTGACACCTATGGACAGAGGGGACCACAGGGATTTCCTTACCCAAGAAAGAGGAGAGAGGGACATAGCCAAAAGCTTACTCAGCTTTTGGCCAAAAAATTTGGTCCGCTATATCCCATGAGTCCTTGCAGACTGGGTGGGGCCACAACATTGTTTGCCATGGGAGCCAACATGGGACTAAGGGGAGCTAAGCCAGTCAAGCACCTTCCTGACTGACCAGGACTTGTTATTGAGGACACTGATGGGAGTGAATTATTTTCTACCTGAGAAAAGGGAATGGATTGCTGACAAAGGGAGGAGAACAACATTTGAGAAAGTTTGACTTGCGAGGCTCTGAATAGCCGTGAGGCAGGATCCTCTGTCAAGCTGTTCCAGTTGGGGTTACAGTGAACATATTCTGACCAGGATTTGAGACTCTACCAAAGAGCACCATCTGCTGACAGACCAAGAAAAAATAGGCAATGAAAATTAAAGTGAATAAATAAAAGAGTTTTTTTGGGCCTTTATGACCTTCTGCCTGAAGACCCTTGGAAGTGGATCTGGAACCCATTAATGGGTACATGATCTGGAATTGAGCAAATAAACAGGAAAAAGCCTAAAGAGCTAGAAAGGATTAAAGCAAGAATCAAAGAACAGCAGTAACAGCCTCTTGCCACAAAATCCTTATGCAGGAAAGAGAAATTGAGCATTAAACTCACCAAAATAATCAGATGACTAGACATGAGCAAAAAATTACAAACCATACTAAGAAAAAGGAAGATATGGCTCAAGCAAAGAAATATCTCAAAGTCCTAGATGAGACAAAGGATTTGAGACAACTAATCAACAAGGTTCATATAAATTGCCTAAATCAAATCAATGAATTAAAAGAGAAAATGGTTAAAGTGAAAAAGAACATCAAGAACATACTGGGAGGGCACTAAGAATTTGAAAACTTGAATAGAAAAATAAGACATTGTGGGAATGAAAGATACAATAGGTGAGATTAAAAACATTAGAGGTATATAACAGTAGACTCAAAATTATAGAAGAAAGAATAAGTGATACTGAAGACAGAACAGCTGAAATTGGAGAGGGAGAACAGAAAGAATTAAGAATGTAAAAGTTGAGCAAGGGCTAAGGGAGTTGAATGTTAACATGAAATGTAACAACATACATATCAAAGGAGTTTCAGAAGAAGAGAAGGGGAAAGGGGAAGAAAGAGTATTTGAGAAAATAGTTGAAAATTTCCCAACACTTAGGAAAGAAACGAATTTACATGCCCAAGAAGTGCACCATACTCCAATCAGAACAAATCTGAATAGACCTACTCCGAGATACATACTAATAAGAATGTCAAATGCCAAATATAAAGAGAAGATTCTGAGAGCATCAAGGAAAAGCAAACCATCACACACAAGTGATGTTAAGTAAGAATTAGTGCAGATTTTTCATTAGAAAACGAGGCAAGATGACAATGGTATGATACGATTAGGACCACTAAGAGGAAAACTGCCAGCTGAGAATTCTTTATCCAGCAAAATTGCACATCAATAAGAAGGTAAGTTTAAAATATTCAAAAATAAACAAACTAAAAGTGCATAAAAAAGAATGCAGCTTAGCAAGAAGCACTAAAGGGAGCCCTACAGCCCAAAAGAAAAAGACAGTAGAGAGAGACTTGAAGGAGAGTGTAGAAAGGGAGACTATTAGAAAGGATAAACAAAAGGGTAAAATGACAGATGAAATTAAGATAGGACATATGAAAACCAAAGAATAACATGATGGATGTAAATAACACATTTACAGTAATATCACTGAGTGTAAATGGATTAAATGCCCCAATCAAAAGATAAAGGTTGGGATTAGGATGGGGCTAAGTGACTGAGCTCTTATCTACTACATGGGAGGTCCACGTTCGGTTCCCAGTGCCTCCTAAAGATGACCAGCAAGATAGTGAGCGGACACAATGGGCTGGCTTGGTGAGCAGATACAACAAGATGATGCAACAAGAGACACGTGGAGAAAACACGAGAGACACAACAAACCAGGGAGTGGGGTAGCTCAAGCAATTAGGCACCTCCCTCCCACAAGGGAGGTCTCAGGTTTGATTCCTGGTGCCTCCTAAAAAAAATTCCAGCACACACCAAATAGACACAAAAAATGCAAACAATGGGGGGGGGAGGGGAATAAATAAAACAAATCTTTAAAAAAAAAAAGATATAGGGAAAAGGATTTGGCTCAACTGATAGAGTGTCTGCCTACCGCATGGGAGGTTCAGGGTTCAAACCCAGGGCCTCCTGATCCATGTGATGAGCTGGCCCATGTGCAGTGCTGACACGCACAAGGAGTGCCACACCACACAGGGTTGTCCCCCACGTAGGGGAGCCCCATGCGAAAGGAGTGTGTGCCGTAAGGAGAGCCGCCCAGCATGAAAAAAGTGCAGCCTGCCCAGGAGTGGCGCCGCACACATGGAGAGCTGACACAGCAAGATGACACAACAAAAACAGACACAGATTCCTGGTGCTGCTGACAAGAATATAAGCAGATACAGAAGAACACACAGTAAATGGACACAGAGAGCAGAAAACTTGGGGGGGAGGGTGCGGAAGGAGAGAGAAATAAATAAAAAATAAATCTTTTTAAAAAAAGGATATAGGCTGACAATGGATTAAAAAAAAAAAAACATGAGCCATCCAAATACTGCCTACAAGAGACTCACTTAGACCCAGGGATAGAAATCAGCTGAAAGTGAAAAGTTGGAAAAAGACACTGCATGCAAATAGTTACCAAATAAGAGCAGTTGTAGCCATACTAATATCAAACAGAAAAAAAACCAGACTTTAAATGCAAAAAAGTTATAGGAGATTGAAAAGGCCATTATATATTACTAAAAGGGACAATCCACCAGGAAGAAATAACAGTCATAAATATCTATGTGTCTAACCAGGGTGCCCCAAAATACATAAGGTAAACTCTAGCAAAAGAAAGGTAGAAACAGATATCTCTACAACTGGAGACTTCAACACACTACTCACGTCAATAGATAGAACAACTAGACAGAGGAACAAGGCAACACAGAACTTGTACAATATGATAAATGAACTAGACATAAAAGACAAAAACAGAACATTGCACTCAAACTCAGCGGGTTATACATTCTTTTCAAATGCTTATGGATCCTTCTCCAGGACAGACCACAATATTAAAAGATTGAAATTATACAAAGCACCTTCTCAGATCATAATGGAATGAAACTAGAAATCAATAATAGATGGGAGGGGAGCACTGAGGTATACCTCAGTGGTTGAGCACCTGCTTCCCATTACAAGGTTCCAGGTTCAATCTCTGGTACCTCCTTAAAATTAAAAAAAAAAAAAGACGAGGAAGAGTGAAATTTTCAAGTGTCTGGAGGCTAAATAATACTCCTAGGGAAACGGACTTTGGCCCATTGGTTAGGGCATCCGTCTACCATATGGGAGGTCCGCGGTTCAAACCCCGGGCCTCCTTGACCCGTGTGGAGCTGGCCGTGCGCAGTGCTGATGCGCGCAAGGAGTGCCGTGCCACGCAAGGGTGTCCCCCGCGTGGGGGAGCCCCACACGCAAGGAGTGCGCCCGTGAGGAAAAGCCGCCCAGCGTGAAAAGAAAGAGCAGCCTGCCCAGGAATGGCGCTGCCCACACTTCCCGTGCCGCTGACGACAACAGAAGCAGACAAAGAAACAAGACACAGCAAATAGACACCAAGAACAGACAACCAGGGGAGGGGGGGAAATTAAATAAATAAATAAATCTTAAAAAAAAAAAAATAATAATAATACTCCTAAACAATCAGTGGGTCAAAGAATAAATAATAAGAGAAATTAGTAAATATCTCAAGATGAAAATGAGACCATGACTCACCAAAATTTAAGGGCTATAGAAAAGTAATTGCTGAGAGGGAAATTTACAGACCTAAATGCCTATGTTAAAGAAGAAGAAAGAGCTAAAATCAAGGGTCCAAATGAACACCTGGAGGAACTAGAAGAGCAGCAAACCAATCTCAAGGCAAGCAGAAGGAAAGAAATAATAAAGATTAGAGTAGAAATAAATGAAATTGAGAACAGAAAATTTTTAAAATCAACAAGACAAAAAGGTGGCTCTTTGAGATTAATAAAATTGACAAACATTTAGCTAGACTAACAAAGAAAAAAAGAGAGAGAGAGAGAAGATGCAGATAAAATCAGAAACTGAAAGTCTGTTACAACTGACCCCACAGAAATATAAAGGATCATAAAAAATACGAATGCCAAATTAGACAACCTAGATGAAATGGACAAATTCCTAGAAACACACAAAAAACTTACACCAATTCTACAATACAGAAATCTTACAAACCAATCACATTTTAAAAGATTGAATCAATCATCAAAAATCTCCCAAGAAAGGAAAGTCTAAGAACAGACGGCTTCGCAGGTGAATTCTACCAAGCATCTTAAGAAGTACATGCTCAATCACTGAGCTCCATTTGCTCCACACAATCCTATTTAAACTCTTCCAAAAAACTGAAGAGAAGGGAAAATTACCCAACACATTTTATGAGGCCAACATCACCCTATACCAAAGCCAGAAAGATGCCACAAGAAAATAAAATTACAGACCAATCTCTCTAACAAACACAGATGCAAAAATTCTCAGGGAGTGAATGTGCCTCAAGCGGTTGAGCACCTGCTTTCCACATGGGAGATCCCAGGTTCAGTTTCTGGAGCTCCTAAAAACAAAACAAAACAAAAAACCAGCAAACAAATGTAAAAACCAACTCTGGGGAGCTTACATGGCTCAGTGGTTGAGTGCCAGCTTCCCATATATGAGGTCTTTGGCCCCAGCCCTTGTACCTAAAAACAAGACAAAACAAAACAAAAACCTCAACTTGCAAAAAGAATACAACAGCATATTTTAAAAATTATACACTATGATCAAGTGGGATTTATTCCTGGTATGCAAGGGTGTTTCAACACAAGAAAATCAATTAATGTAATACACAAAATTAACAAATTGAAAGAAAAAAAACACGATCAGCTCACTTGATGCAGAAAAGGCATGCGACAAAATCCAGCAGCCTTTCTTGATTAAAAAAAAAATACTTCAGAAGATAGGAATAGAAGGAAAGTTCTTCAATATGATAAAGGGCATGTATGAAAACTCATAGCCAACATCTTACTCAATGGGGAAAAGTTGAAAGTGGGAACAAGACAAGGATGCCCACTGTCACTACTGTTATTCAACATTGTACTGGAAGTTCTTCGAGCTCTTGTCTAGAATATTAGACAAGAAAACAGAACACATCATAAGAAAAGAGGAAGTAAAACTCACTGTTCTCAGATGATAGGATCCCATATTTAGAAAAACAAAATGTCTACGACAAAGGTAGTTGAGCTAATAAATGAGTTCAGTAAAGTACTAGGATACAAGATCAGCACACCAAAATGAGTAATGTTTCTGTACACTAGTATTGAACAATCTGAGGAGGAAATCAGGGGGAGAAATACCATTTATAATAGTAACAAAAAGACTCAAATACCTAGCAATCAATTTAATCAAAGGTGTAAAGGACTTGTACTCAGAAAATTACAAAACATAGCTAAAAGAAATCAAAGACCTAAACAACTGGAAAGACATTACATGTTTATGGATTGGAAGAATAAATATTATGAAAATGTCAATCCTACCAACTGATTTACTGCAATACCATCAAAATTCCAACAGCATACTTTAAAAATATCAAAAGGCACTTACGCGGAAAGCAGGTTTGGCTCAATGGATAGAGCATTTGCCTACCACATGGGAGGTCCAGGGTTCAAAACCAGGGCCTCTTAACCCATATGATGAGCTGGCCCACACACAGTGCTGATGCGCGCAAGGAGTGCTGTGCCACGCAGGGGTGCCCCCACATAGGGGAGCCCCATGTGCAAGGAGTGCACCCCATAAGGAGAGCCGTCCAGTGCAAAAAAAGTGCAGCCTGCCCAGAAGTGGCACCGCATACACAGAGAGCTGATGCAGCAAGATGACTCAACAAAATGAGACACAGATTCTGGGTGCCACTGACAAGAATAAAAGCGGACACAGAAGAACACACAGTGAATGGACAGAGAGAGCAGAGAACTGGGGGCGGGGAAGGGGATAGAAATAAATAAATCTTAAAAAAAAACCAGCATTTACGAAATTTATTTGGAAGGGAAAGGGCACCTGAATAGTCAAAGGCATCCTAAAAGAGAGTGATGTGGGAGAACTTCCATTGCCTGAACGTGTAACATATTACACAGCTATTTAACTAGAATACAGGCCACCAGAAAATAGAATGAGGTTAGAGTATGAAAAGTTGAAGGTTAACTTGTGCAGAATTGGTAAAAATAAAGAAATAAAAATAAAAAAGGGTATGTGTTAATCTTTGGAAACAAATAGAAAAGGTGAAAGCACTACATAATGTCTGTAATTAGCAGTGCCATCACATGGGTATGACAGTGACTGAAAGAGAAATACTAAGGCCACGTATTTTACTAAGAGGAAAGCTAGAAAATGTAACATTAGTCTGTATAGCATATTAAAACCTCATGTAAAATAGGCATATGGGTAATACTGCATATATGACTGTTTTTCTTGGAAAATGAACAAATATATATATGTGTTAATGTTGCAAGATGTTAATATTGGGGAAAAAGCAAAACAAAACATTATGCCAAGTGAAGAAACCAAAGTACTACATATTGTATGATTCCATTTATATAAAATGTAAAGATAAATCAATTTATAAGGATGGAATTAGATTAGTGGTTATGTAGACCTGGGGAAGGATAGAGGGACTGAGAGATAACTGCTATGGGATACGGAGTTTTTCTTTTTCAGAGTAATGAAATTGTTCTAAAAATTTTTTGTGGTGATGCCTGCACAACATTATGATTATACTAAAAGCCACTGATTATACACTTTGGATAGAGTGTATGGTTTATGGATATATATAAATAAAACTGCTTAAATAAACAATTGAACCAGAATAGCCAGAAGTAGCAGTTATATACAGCAGAGGAAGCATAGAGAGATTGAGGGGTGAAGAATTTTTTTGTTGTTTATTATTAAAATAATGAAAATGCTCTAATGATGACTGAGGTGATGAAAGCACAACTATGTGATTATACCAAATACCATTGATTGTACACTTTGGAGGAATTGTATGCTTATATATATCAATAACATTGTTTAAAAAATTTTTTTAAATAAAAGCTACAGTGTTCAAACAGCATGGTATTGGCATAAGGATAGATATATTATCAATGGAATAGAATTGAGAATCCAGAAACAGACTAACTGGTTTTTTACAAACCTACAAAGTCCAGGTTACTGGGACTCTTCAACAAATGGTGCTGGGAAAACTGGATATCCATAACCAAAAGAATGAAATAGGACCCATCTCACTCTCTATACAAAAATCAACTCAAAATGAATCAAAAACCTAAATATAAAAGCCAGAACCATAAAACTCCTAGATGATAAAATAGGGAAACATCTACAAAACCTGGTGGTAGGTGGGGGTCTCTTAAATCTTACACCCAAGGTTTGAGCAACAAAAGAAAAAATAAATGGGATTTCCTCAAAATTAAACTCTTGCACCTCAAAGTACTTTGTCAAAAGGGTGAAAATGCAGCCAACTCAATGGGGAAAAAAAATTGGAAATCACATATCCAATAGGTTTAATATTCATAATATATAAAGATTCTACAACTCAACAATAAACATATAGACACTTGCCTAAAGTAACACAAATGGTGAAAAGCCACAAGAAAAAATATATTAAACATCACTAGCAATTAGGGAAATGCAAATCAAAACTACAATGCAATATTTCACACCTATTAGAATGGTTACTATTAAAAAGTCGGAAAATTATAAGTGTGGAGAGATAGGAATGCTTACTCACTGTTGGTAGGAATGCAGAATGGTACAGCTACTATGGAGGACTGTCTGGCAGTTCTGAAGAAAGTTGAATATAGATTTGTCACATGACCCAGCAATACCACTCCTTGGTATATACCCAGAACTGAGAGCAGTGACATGAAGTCATCTGCACAGATGTTCATAGCAGAGTTATTCACAATTGCCAAAAAAATGGAACAACCCAAGTGTCCATCAACCAGCAAATGGACAAACTGTGATGTATACATACAATGGAATATTACACAGCTGTAAGAAGTGAAGTCACAAAGTACATGACAACATGAACCTGGAGGACATTATGTTGAGTGAAGCAAACCAGACACAAAAGGACAAATACTGTATGATTGCACTATTATGGACTAAATATATTGCACTAACTCTCAGAGTTAGGAACTAGAATATGGTCACCAGAAAATAAAATGAGGTTACAGAATGGAAAGTGGAGGTTTCATCTGTGCAGAATTGATAAAAATGTTGTTCATAAATCTTTGGAAATGTGTAGAAATGGTGAAAACCCATCATAGTGTTTGTTAACTAGAAGTGCTAATGTATGGGTATGATAGTGGTTGAAACGGAAAGTTGGTCATGTACATTACTAGAAGGAAAACTAAAAAATGTAAAATGAGACTGTACAGCATAGAGAAACCTCATATGAAATATGAATATGGATAATATTGCTTTGACTTTTTCTTTGAAAAAGAACAAATGTGCATTAATGATAAATAACTTTAATATCAGGCAAAAATACAACCAAAGCAAACTATGGACAGGACAAAGTGTATAGCATTATAGTAGCAAGCTTCCATTAAGGGTAAGGAAAAAAAAAAAGGAATTATACTAAAGAAACTATAGAAAAAAGGACTACATATGATTTATCTCCATCTATACAAAATGAGTTAAGAGACGGAAACAGAATAGCAGCTATATATGGCAGGGGAAGGATAGATTGAGATATGATTATTAAGGGGCTAGAGTTTTTTGTCTTTTTATTATTGGAGTAATAAAAATGCTTATATTGATTGAAGTGATGGATGCATTACTGTGAATATACCAAATACAGCACTGATTGTACACTTTACATGGATTGTAGGCTTTATGAATACTTGTCAATAAAACTGACTTTTAAAAAAGTCTAAAGAAAAAATAGACTAGAATAGAAAATCTCAGAATGCACTGCTTATGGTAAATTGAACAGAGCTTGATGAAACTTGTTTTGGTATAGGTGTATACCTAAATAAACTGAGCCACAATGTAAAATATATTTATTGTAGGTTACAGTAAGAAACATTTTGAAAACCACTATTCTACGCTTTAGAATGTTTTCAGTAGATCCAAGACCTACCTCTATGCAGTTTTGGTGGTATTCCATTCAGGTACATATCTTTATCAAGCTCAACTTTCACAAGAGAAAGAACGCTGCTCTTAACACATAAAATTGCACATATAATTAGATCTTCAAACACCATTCCAAAAGTAAGAAACTCACTATTTTAAAATTATTACAGGCCCACTTAATGAACAATTTATGCAGCCCTACTGCCCAACAGAACATTGAAGGAAACATAACAGCCTACATTTAGAATTGTCATGTTCACAATGATGCTAGGTCCATATAGAGTCAAATCTCAGGCTATTTCATTATACAGTCATGATTGAGCTAAATATTTAAAACCATTTTATTATTATTTTCCCTCTCTGTATACAGGTAGAACATGTATTGATATATTTTCCCTTTTAAAGTTGAGTAAGCAAGTTATATTACCCACAAATTTCCCTTCAAAATAGAGGATGCAATGATATACTTGTTTTTGATAGGGTGTGTTTGGTCTGACAGATACAACCACTGATTTAAAGATTTATGTAGGGAAGCGGACTTGGCCCAGTGGATAGGGCATCCGTCTACCACATGGGAGGTCCACGGTTCAAACCCCGGGCCTCCTTGGCCCGTGTGGAACTGGCCCATGAGCAGTGCTCATGAAGGAGTGCCCTGCCATGCAGGGGTGCCCCCCACGTAGGGGAGCCCCACACGCAAGAAGTGCACCCCATAAGGAGAGCTGCCCAGCACGAAAGAAAGTGCAGCCTGCCCAGGAATGGCACAGCACACACGGAGAGCTGACACAACAAAAAGAAACACAGATTCCCGTGCTGCAGACAACAGAAGCAGAAAAAAAGAACACACAGCAAATGGACACAGAGCACGGACAACTGGGGCGGAGGGGAGAGAAAGAAATCTTTAAAAAAATTAAGTAAAATAAAAAAATAAAGATTTATGTACTCATTATTATCCCTGTAGATCAGAGGAACCCTCAATCTAAGGAGTCCATGAGGTGGCCTCAGATCTATGGAACTCCGAATACATACAATTTGATATTGCTGTATAGTCATTAAAACCTGAGATTCTATAAATCCAGCTGGATTATAACTTTAACCTCAGAAAGTAGTTCAACCAATCAAATTACATTTATGAAATTACAATTTGCCTCACTTTATCAGGGTACATTGCTGAACTTTTAAAAAAGCAATTCACTAAGTTAGAATTACTTATCAATAATTCTAACATCATAGAAATATGCACTATGCCATTGTACACAAATGACCTCAATTCTTACAACACCCTATGAAATAGGTATAACACCAGTTTCATATATGAGGAAATTGGCTTAGAGTACTCAGTAAACTGAGAACTTATAGTAGGAAGAACTAGAATTTGACCTCATGCTGAATGCAAAGCACATATGCTTTTCTGATTTAAAAAAAAAATCTGTGAAATATTGGATCCTGTCTTTCTTTAGGCATAGCCTACTTGATTACTTTAGGGCAAAAGTTGTGTCTCACAAATAGCAGTTGTCCAAGTATGACTTGCTTCTCTCCTTCATTTGTTCACTCACTAGAATAGGCCTGATGAAATCCATTTTTGGATGCTAACTTCACTTTTGGCTTAGTATTTTCTCACATTTCCCCCTTCCTTTTTTTTTTTTTCACTTTCTACATTAAGGCAAGGAACAAACATGGAGTTTCTATTTGGGACAATGGAGGGGTTTTAGTAGTGGATGTGGTGATGGTAGCACAGTATTGTAAACTTAAAAGGACTGAAATATATATTTGAATGTGGTTGGGAGGAAACTTTAGATTGTATATATGTTAGAATAAACTTTTTAAAAAATCCATGGGACTGCACAATACAGTGAATCCTAAGTTAAACCACAGAGTATATTTAATGGTACAATTATAAAAATGTGTTTTCATTAATTTTAACAAAAGTACCATAGCAATTTAAGGTATTAATAAGGTAGTATATGAGAACCTTATATTTTAGGCATTTTGCTGTAAACCCATGTCTCTAAAAAGAAAACCCAAAGCAAAACGTATGGTGTACCAGATAAACTATAACTTACACTGGGGGTCTATGAAGGCAAAAAAATTACTTAAAGAAAACTCCACCAAGAAGGGATTCCTACAGCCATGCACAATAAAAATGTGCTCTAAGTTCACTATAGCATGTAAAACTAAGATTACTGAGTGAGAAAACGATGTTAACATCCCATTTGTGTCCAAAGGAAAATACAGGCATGCAGACATACACCCCTGGTGAAGGCACAAAAGAGATCCAGGTGTTTACAAATTTTAGTGGCACCTTGAAAAAGAGTGGGATGGAAGGGGATAAGGAATTTTTACCTTCTGACCTTTGTAAGTAGAAAGTAAACCTGTAGATCAGAGGTACTGGGTTCAATCTCGGGTGCCTCTTTTTTAAAAAAAGCCAGTATTAGATTTTCTTGAACATTACAGAGAAAAGAAAAAAATTCATTGATCAATATTTTGGAAAACCATACCAATGTAGACATAATCACTTTTAAAATGTCTCAACATACTCAAATAGTATGTGAAATTTTTAAAAATTGTAATCACATCATCAGAAGAGCCACAACTTTACTTGGACAATCGTATAGAATTCAGTAAGATAAGGAGAAATTAGGTCTTGCAAAAGCTGTAATTTGTACACAAGGGTTAGCTGAAATAATCCTGTAGTGGAATCTAAACTGTTTAGACCCAATATTAGAGCTAAAAAGGTCTCAAAGCTAAAATATCTCATTTTATATTTACCTCTAGATTACAAGATTCCTAGTAATAATAAAACTATTTCAATAACAATAATTATTTGTAGAATCTTATGGAGACTCATTTGTTTAGAATGTCTGCTTTTAAGGTCATAAACTTCTTTAGGGCAGGGACCGTTTTGTTCTCTGCTATATTCCCAGCAACTAACACCTAGCAAATACACCTGCTTAATATAGATTTTTTTGGAGAAAAAAGGGAAGAAAGTGACGTGTATAAAGCTATGAAGAAATGCAAGTTCTGAGTTAAAGGAGAATGGGGCAAGATTAACATGTGAAAACTTATTCCTCTAAATTGGAAGTCAGTCACACATGAGCACATGCTAAACAATCTCATTTTTTGCTTCTACCAGTGGAAGAAATTAATCCCATTAGTATTAAAGTCTAGAACTACCCAAGATACTAAGGAAGACAGCTTACTGTCCACCTTGGAATTTGCAGTAAGCTAGATACTATCTATTATCTGTATATTAAAGTATATTACTGGAAGATGTTACAGAACAGGAGCTGTAATTTTGAATACAAATCCACTAGTTGTGAGACTAGGTCTGGAGCAATAACAATCTTATGTATTTTAGGGATTGATGAGCAAATGAGCTAGCTTTGGCTACTGGGGAAAGCAAAATAAGAGTGGTGCTTCTCAAAATTACGAATGACAAGGAACCAGTTTTAAATTTCCAACTTCACTGTCAAAGACATAATTTTGTTTTAAAAAAATTACTAGAAAATCTATCACATGTGATATAAATTTCTATTCTTTCAGTATCGGTTATTGGTCCATGGGCACACTTTGGATAGCACTGACCTAGAGTTTTGTTTCTTAACGTCAATCTGACCTAAAACGTTGAATCCATCCAATAAAGAGGATCTAATTCAAGTAAGGTTTGGGGTTTTGTTTTTGCAATTTGAAAATGAAGATAATACCTAAGAAACAATTAGACAAAATGTAGCATGGAACTTGTCATTAAACTTATTTTTAATTTTAAAACATAAAACACTTGTCACACTGCTTAACTATAAGCTTATTAAGATTCTTTTGAATGTGTCAGCCTGTTAAGAATCACAAATCCTACCAATATGAAAATCTGTCATCATCTAGAAGATAACTTAGAATATACTTAAAATTGTATCTGAAAATATTCACCTAACCTATATTCTCATGACCTTTACCTGTGTTTTCAAAACTCCCCAAATGACTACTTTGGTTGGCTGCTAACAGGAGAATCTAAGGGAAATCTCCATCTATTATAAGTTTCACTACCAAAGGAAATCAAAAGGAGAAATGTTTTTACGTCTAGCCTATAAGTCAACTGCAATCTGAATTACTATAGCCTATCAGGTGGACACTAATCTACTGAGATAGTATAATGTGGTTTTGATACTCTGGAACCAAATTTACAAGATTCAAATCCACATTGCCACTTATACAAGCTCTAGAGCAGGTGTTCTTAACAAGAACTGAACTGAAATTAAAAGAAACATTAGGGAAGCAGATTTGGCTCAAATGACAGAGCATCTGCCTACCACGTGGAGGTCCAGGTTCAAACCCAGGCCTCCTGACCCATGTGGTGAGCTGGCCCACGCGCAGTGCTGATACAGGCAAGGAGTGCACCCTGTAAGGAGAGCCGCCCCGCGCAAAAAAAGCCCAACCTGCCTAGGAGTGGCACCACACACACGGAGAGCTGACATAGCAAGATGATGCAACAAAGAGAGAGACACAGATTCCTGGTGCCGCTGACAGGAATGCAAGCAGACACAAAAGAACACACAGCAAATAGACACAGAGAGCAGACGGGGATGGGGACGGGGACGGGGACGGGGGGGGGGGGGGGGGGGGGCGATAAATGAAGAAACATTATTCTTGTGGAGACAAGTTAGTACAGGTGTGATATATTTATTAAAAAATACAGTGTGGACTTCGTAAGGGGTCTGTGGTTTTCACTTGACTGGCAAAGGGGTCTGTGGAACAAAAAAAGTTAAGAGCCCCTGCTCCAGAGTTACTTAAATTGCTATGTTGTTTCTTCACCTATAAAACGGGGATAATAGCACTCGCCTCAACAGACTATTGTGGTGAAGGTTAATTTGCATATAGTGTTTGGACACTGCCTGTCATTCAGTATGATGTGATTATTTAATTCTTAATTTGTCTCAAATTCTTTTGCAGAATTGAGAGAATAAAAATGGTTAAGTGAAATGTTACATCCCTACAATGAAATACTATTCATCCATCAGAAATTACTTCAAATTCTGATATGAAAATATATTTATTCATAATATCCTGTCAAACAAAGAAAAAGTTAGAAAAGCATGTACAGTCTAATTTTATCATTCCCCACCCCAAACCCTGGGAAAGTGGCTTAAAATAAAACTTTGATTGTGATTCTAAAACGGTAAGTAAAGTTATAGATAATTCATGCAACTAACCAGATTTTTTTTCTCTTTTAACCATGTACACGTAATGTAGTACTTCTCCTCCATCCCCAAAGCTAATGCTTCTTAAAAGTGGATGGCATCTTAGAATTAAGGAAATAGAGTATTAACTTGTAATATCCCACCCACCACTTGCTGACTTTTAAGCAAGCTCTTGAAGTGTTCACAACTATACATACTAACACAGACAAAAAAAAACAGCTTAACTAATCACCCAAACTTAACTAGCAGTTAAAATACTTATTGAAATTATAAACACGAAAGATTTGGTATTTCTAAAATACTGACAAGAACTGTTTGTGGCATCACAAAGGATAGCCTTTAAACTGTTTGAAAATTCTGCAATTAAATCAATCATAAATTGCATGTTTATTTTATACAAGACCTTTAACAAGTTTATCAGTTTTTAAAAGATCAATTCATAACATTTAAAGACAAAATTTCCTCTTGACTAGTATTTTCATCCTGCTACCTATAGTTCAGATTACTTTTGTCTATGATATAGCCATTTCTCATTTCACAGGATCTGAAATACACAATTAAATATTACAGACAAAAACTGTTCAAGTTTGTTTTCAAGTGCTGTCTATAAAGAATAGGTATAGCTTCCAAGCTTACATAAAACGATACTGCATCAATTTACCAATATATATGTCTTCATACTCATTTATCTGTTAGGCAGCAACACTAAGAAAATTCTTAATGCATATGCACCTATACATTTCCCTGTTATGATCTTGACATTTACATAAGAATATCTTAATTCACCAACCAAGTTGTTCAACTGCTGTTCCTGCCAATTAAATGGTGATACACCAAGAGCCCAATTTTTAGTTTTAACATATTAATAGAGTACATTATTGACCTAGTCTGAATGACTGAGCCTTAATTTATAAAAGACAAAGATGGCCACATCAATTTAATTCTATATATATGATGCTACCTATTCAATTTATTTAAAATTTTAATAAACATAATAATTAAACTAGTGCTCCAAACTTACGATGTTCATGTGGAAAACAAAGGAAGACACAATAGAGACTGCCTTGCAATAAGAGGTACATAATCCTTCTAGAGATGGAGAAATAAAAGGACAAATCTAGTTGTCTGAAAGACAATTCACTGTACACATTTTATTTACAGTTTTGTACACTGTCTTAATATGAATGGGACCGCTTCTCTACTTGAGCCATCTTTAACCAAAGCAAAATAACCTAAGTAATACAAAGTGTTAAAATACAGCATAAAGATACAAAAACAGACATTCTAATTCTAGTTAGGAATGTAATTATGATGTTACATTTTTAAAAATCCACAATTATGTTTAGGAAATCACACAAACATAGATCACTGATTTGAATGAAATGCATAAATTTGTAGCAAAGCTTTGTAGTTACAAAAAAACAAAAAAATTACCAAAGAATGCACAAAATTAATGTTTATTCCACCTTTGTGTCATATTCCTGGATCCTTCACCAATGTTACATGAAGAAAAAAACAAAAGCAAAACAAAATGAATAACTGAAATCAGAATCACTAATGTTATCAAGTAGGGAAACAAATAAATTAAAATCTAGCAGCCATCAGCAAGAGTACAGCAAAGACAATGCTGTAAAAACAAACAAAAGAAAATTGCTAGAAAACTGTATGCATCATATTTGTTCAAACCAGCAAAATATGCTCCTGCATACAATGGAACATAAACAGAATTTTTTTCCCTGTAAGGTATAGAAATTCAAGTTCTTTTTTGAATATTGTGGATAGGTATATGTGTTTGTAATGGTAATTCTACTAAGCTATTACAGAGTGGGTCAGGAACACATTTATGGATTCTGGGGGCAATGTGCACTGTAATTCTTTGATTGGGATAGTGGATATGCTAGCCAAAAAAAAAAAAAGAAAGGAAAAGAAAATAATATATGAACACAGAAGTACAAGACAAAGGCGAATGAGACTTCTCTTATATCTTAGCAACATTTAGATGGAAATCAAATTTAAATGCAGTCCACTCTGCTTTTGAAGAGGCTTTGGTTCAGCTCCCAAATCTCGATTGCTTGACGCAGTCTCCTGTAAGAATACTCAGAAGGTGTCTTCTTAAACAACAAACCTATTTTTAGTGGTGGAGCCGCTCTTAGTAGCTGTGTCTGCATGGGACTGATAACCAATCACTATCTTTGGAGGAAGTCCTAACCTTTCCTTGTATACCCTCCTATAAGAAGAAGAAAAACAGCCATTAGTCCTTATATATAAAAAAATACCTGAAACAGGAAATCACACACCCTTTACTTTTTTTAGCACAATTTATTCTTCATTTTCATAACTATCTTGGTTAACCATTTAACCAATATTTGAGTCTACTATGTATCAGGTATCGTAATATTAATAAAACAATACTAAGTAAATCAGGGACAGTTCCTGGGTTCATGGTCTAGAAAGAAATATGCTCAAATAATCACAAATACATACAGATACATATGGTATATAACATACAGATGTAGATAAAATCAATTACATGCACACATCTATTTTAATTATTTGATCGCTGTTACATAATCTAAAATATTACACCATAGTAAACACTGTATCTTACAGCACAATTACATTCACCACATCTACTACTAAGACTGCATACAAAAATTAAATACTTTGAGTGGGATTTATGATATTTTCAGGATAATTTAGAATATACAAAACTTCTGTCTTACAAACTAACTCTAGAACCTAATTTTAAAATAGGTTAGAACTTTTATTTTAAGAATAAATTGTGATGAACGCCAAAAACGGCAAGTATAGGGGCTGTGATATTGTATATCAGATAAGCTACTCTTTGAAAAACATGAGGTAGAAAATTAATAAGAGAAAAAAGCTTAACCAATGACTAAGGAACAAAATGCTGCGTCTACACATAAAGAAAGTGAATATGAAAAATAAAGCTACCCCAAGGTATCTTGGGGATAGGTCACAGAGGGTTTCATAGGTCAAAGTGTAGGAATTTGCATCTTTATTCTAAGGAAAACAGGCAAAACTTAAGAAATAAGTAATAAAATCAAATAAAAATAAAGGGAAACATATTTTCATGGAGTTATTATAAATTCTCCAAAATGACATTAGGATTGTTTTTTCATTCAATTTCATTTACTACCCTCTGCCCAGTCATGTGTCTAAAAATAATTTCATAACTAAAGTTAAAACTATTGTCAGTTTTACAATTCTGGGATTATGATACTATACATTCTTTTCAATTTTACTTCAACCATGAAAAATTCCAGATAAGTACTCGGAGCCATGCAAACTGGGGAACGTAAAAAAAATCTTTCCTTGAAAAACTTACAACAAAATATTTTATATAAATTTTAAAAAACTTTAAGATTGACACAAATACAAAACTTTTAGAGGAAAGAAACATTTAATTTATAATTAATAATGAACTCAGTTAAGTTCTTTAACTTTTGTGTTAAAAGAATTGTGAAACTCCCACAATTAACAAGTTTTAATGCTGAAAGATTAGGAATACAAATGACAAATTACAATGAATTCCTTTTTCTTACAGAAACTTCTTGTAGAAGGAAACCCAGGAAATGCCCATACCTTTAGACTCAGAAAGGAATTACATTCTTAGGAGAAAAATCACATGCGAAGAATCAAAACAAACCTTGTTAATGCTATCACAAAATTTAAATTCAAAATTTATTAATTTAAATGTAGTGACAAGAAAATCATAGTTAACACTGATGTTGGGAAAAAAGCAAATAAGTAACAGGCCATTTTTGCAAATAACAAAATTCAAAAAAAAAGCATAAAATTCTACATAGATGTTGGAGAGCAGATGTGGCTCTAGCAGTTGAGCACCTGCCTCCCACATGGGAGGTCCCAGGTTTGGTTCCCAGTGCCTTCTGAAAAAAACACGAACAAAAAAACCAACTCAGGGAAGTTGATGTGGCTCAATGGTTGAGCACCAGCTTCCTACATTTGAAGTTCCAAGTTTAATCCTTGATCCTGGTACCTCCAAAAATAAATAAAAAAACAAAAACAAAAACAAAAAACTATGTATATTGCAGAAAAACAGAATTGCTTAAGTATTTTTGCAGTTTTAAAATATGGATAAAACCAAGATATGTCATTCAAATTTCAATAAAAATTCTATGTACATATACACACACCACTTTTGCCAATACTCACTGAATTACAATGCATACTGCTCATTAGCACTATTATTTCAAAGTAGGAAAAATGAATTATAGTCTCATTCTGGAAATGAATAAAATGTTTCATGACTATATACTCTATTGTTGGAAAAGGACAATTTTACAGAAATGTAAAAAATACAAACAAAACACTAAGCACCAATACAGTAGTTCAAAATTACTTCTGCTTTTAGTTATCTAACTATTGTCCAAAGTAAGTAAATAGAACTGCCAGGGAGAAAAGTAACACCAGGTTCAAGCACTGGCCTCCTGTTTTGGCCTTGACACCTTCTCACTACATTACCAAGCATGATGAGGAAAGACTGAAAGCCTTGTTGGACTACCACTCACGAGTATGGAACCTCTTTTCTACTTCACCATGGAATTCAGCAGTCTTGGTGTCTGGGTGCCAGATATAAAGAAAGCATACACCTTCATTAAATCTAAGTTCAATTCCAGCAACACAGATTTCCTTTTCTATACTTCCCAGTCCAGCCAGGCCCTCTCAGAAAGGTAGCTTCTGGGAAGATGCATCCATTAACCAGATCTACCAAGTAGTACAATCATAAGTGACTTTGGCCTTCCGTTGGCATCCCAAGAAGCACTTGGAGCCCTTACTGTTCATATTGGCAAAGAAGAGATTGTTAGCAATGGTCCAGATTCTGTAGACAGCACTCCACCTGTCCCAGCAAGCTGAGAAGCATCATGGAGACTGAGAACCTTGTTAGCCTAGATGAATGGGGGGGGTGTGAATCTCCAGTTTGAAGGAGGACTGGAAGAGCTTTATTTGTAGCTGCCATCTACAAGCTCATGGAGCATGTGGGGACTAAGCCATCCATTGAGGAGGATCAGGTCATCCAGCTAATTTATGCAACTTTCAGAAATAACTTTGAGTCACTCTCAGAAGCTTCCAGTATGGCCTTTGTTACTGATGTTCTGTACCAGAAACACTACCAGGTGCCAGCTGTGCTTATGCCCAAGGGCTTTCCTTCTGATACTCATAAACAGACTGTCCTGAGGTTTTAAGTCACCAATGTTTTTGTTCCATGTTCTAACTCAGGCCACTATTAAACTAGAACATGCTGTATCTGTTCCTTCAAGAGCCACTGTCCTCCAGATGATGTCTTACTTAATATTATTAATTTCAAAACTTCCAATGGTTAATTATGATATCTCTAAGTTGAAGGTGACAACCATTGTGTCCAATATATTCACTGCTCTGATCCTCACACCCTTGGTCCTGGCCCTTTGCTTAGTGGATCCAGACTGGTGACAGTGTCTCCAACTTCATTTTTGCTCCAAGCATGATTATTTTTCATCTGGAACATGATGCCATGCTGGGATTCCTATATAACTAGACTTAGTTCAACATGTTCTAAACTGTGAAGTATCTGGCCATCTTGGGCAATGTGATATTTCTGACTGGCAATCAGATGCTGGAACAGCAGGCAATTGAGAGAATAGTACACTAGTTTCAGAAAAAGAAAGTAAATTCTGAAAAACAAATATTGATAAGGAGTCGAGAACAATGTACAATTTAAAAACAGGAATGAAAAAACTTTATTTAAAAAGAAAAAAGTTGGATTATGGTTATAGTTCTGCTTGTTTTCTATTTCTCCAACATTGAAGAGAGTCCTGTGAGCCTTGATGTAGCAGTTTGCTCTATGGTTATGAATTTCAAAAACAGATACTGGATTATGTTTGTAATCTGGTCTGTACTTGAGCATGATGAAGTTATGATTAGGGCTTTGATTGGGGCACATCATTAGGGCATGGGGACTCACAGATAAAAGGCATAGCAAAGGCAAGAGTTGAGGGTTTTTGATGGATTTTTGATATTGGAGTTTGATACTTGAAGCCTGAAGTTGGAGCCCTGGGAAGCAAGCTCACAGAGGAAAGAGAAGCAAGACCCTGGAAGGAAGGAACCCAGGAAGCCTGAATGCTCTGACTTCAGCAGTCATCTTGCTCCAACACTGAAAAGAGACTTTGGTAAGGGAAGTAACTTATGCTTTATAGCCTGGTATCTGTAAGCTCCTACCCCAAATAAATACCCTTTACAAAAACTGACCTATTTCTGATATTTTGCATTAGCACCCCTTTGGCTGACTAATACACTAGATATTCTGTTTCTTTGGCATGGTATCCTAGCAAGATGCTGCAAATATTCTTGATTTAATTTCAAAAATTAAAATCTGTAATTAATCTGCTTTGGAATAAAGAAAGTAATAATGGGGGGGGGGGAATGAGGTAGACAGCAAAACTTACCCTATATGTGTAACAGCTTCTCTGTTTTCACATTCAGTAGTCCATATTGCTATCTTATCACCTTTAGTTCTAACATTAACAACAGCTCCACATACATCATCACTGTAGTCATCAAAAGATTCTCCAATAAGGCACAGCAGCTTTTTAAAAGACAAAACCAATTCCAAATTACATTCATTAGATTAAAAAGTACTTTGGTAGACCATAAATGTCTCTCATATTCAAAATTAAAAACAAGCAAGATTTTTTTCTCAAAACAGCATATTATCCTTCCATTAGTCCTTACTGATTTCGTTATATTTGAACTTACACCATTTGGTTATTCTACTTCCTCCATCAGTTTTTTTGTTTTGTAATTTTTTTCTAAAATTTGAATGTTCCTAGTAGCTTTATTCACAATAGCCAAAAATTTAAAATTACCAAAGTGACCAGCAAGTGACAAATAGATAAACTTAACACAGCCATACTATGGTAAATACCATTCAGCAACAAAAAAGAATCACTGATACATACATCATGTGAATTTTTATTTATTATTATTAATAAAGTTGTAATTTTACTGAGCAATCATACATAAAATACAGGATTTCCCATATATCACCCTACTGTTAACACCTTGTATTAATTTGCTATATTTGCTACAACTGATGAGAGCACACGTTTATAAACTGTAGCAATAACTATAGTCCATGGTCTAACTTAAGGGTCACTGTTTGTATTGTACACTTCCATGGACTTTCCTCCCCTTTAGTTTTTAAACTGGGTTGACTTTTTAAATGTCTAGATTCTATTTATGTATATAAATGTTTATCCTTGCTTTTTAATGTAGAATTCCAAAATAGTATTTATTGTCAGTCTACCCCAAAAACAAAATTAAATCTAATCTTTAGAAAAATCTCTCATTCTAATATCTAATTGCTAAATATAAATTGGACATTGTACCAAGTACTAGGGATACAAAGAGTAATAGATTATGAAACCTACTCCTAGAGGCCTGTAGTTTAGAATCTTATAGAAAATGCCCATTATCATGTTTAATATTTGTCTTTTAAAAGCAAAATTCCAGGTTATATCACAATATATAAATTAAATGCAGTCAAGCAACAATTTCATTGTTTGCTTCAGTGATCTAAGTTTAGTAGCATATACAATGATGTAAAGAGGACTGTAAAACCATTAATCATATAAAATGTGGGATTCTACAATTTTAAGATTAATGAAATAACTGGGGTGTGAGTGTGTTGTAAGGGTCAAATGCCAATGACTTTATTTCTGATCTGTGATGTGGTACTGCAGGGAGAAGGGATGTTTATTGTACAAGCATACAAAATAAACAAGATTCACATCAAGGAACAAAAAAAAATTGTTCACATATTTTTTAGAATGAGCATACTTACCTCCTCTTCAATAAAGTAACCAACTTAAAATGTAACATAAGATTGAGTATTACAAAACTGTCGCTAAAACTGCTTTATAATTTTAAAACCTTACCGTCTCTAGCCAAAAGCGATCGAGGTCACTTCTTCTCTGCTGTTTGTTCAATGTAATTAGCCATCGTCCTCCTCGTTTGTTTTTTTCATCTTCCCACATAGGCTCAATACCATCCTACAGAGTTAGAAAAGAACAACAATGTTGTTACCCTGACTTTTGAGAGATTAGAAAGAACATTCATTAGAAAGAGCAAACAGTAACACTGTCAACTTTTTACTTTGTTCCCCATAAAACTGCCAATGATGTAGTTTATAAAATTTAAAAAAAAGGTATATAAGGCTTAATGCCAGAGGTGTGGGATGGCAGAGTCCTGGTTTTGTTACTTATTTGCTAACATACTTTGGGTTTCACTTAATTTGGAGGGTCTTAACATCGTTTTCAATAAAAGATGCCTTTGACAAGATATGTACACTTCTATATCCAAAAACATAAGTTCAAAATTGTGCAATTTCAGAGTTAATCAATAGCCACTCTCCTGTCACCTCACAAAGTCTATTCCTGTACCTCTCATGGACCCAGGCACCCCAGGTTAAGAATCCCTGACAAACCCTGGGCTTCAGTCTCCTCAAATATATAAAGCGATTAGATTAGATAATCAAAGGTCTCTTTGAAATCAAGTACAGTATGTGCTCACAGAGTACAACTCTCCATTTCTATTATGTATATAATAAATGGGGCAAAATAGACTTATTTTAAAGTCTAGTAAAGCCAGTTTAATTACTAGTCCATGCATTTGAGTATTAGCTATTAGGATGTGGCAACATTTCATAATAACTACCTGAACAGTCCAGTTCTACATTAAATATATTAAGTCACCAATTAAGCATACCTTAAAAAGTGAGTAGTCACAGCCAGGCATTAAATTACTAGACAACTGGATATGGTTGTACAGACTAGGTAAAAGAAAAGGACAATTATAAACATAGAATATAATGCAAATTTAGGTGCTTACATATACATTTAGAGAACATGAAAAATAAACACAGATAAAAGTTTATGTTCACTTGTTTTCTATGGAGTCAGTTTCTGAAAGGAATAAAACAGATCTTTAGTGGCTAGTTCAAGAATCAACTTTTGGTAATATCTACTATTTTCAAAAAACCATTTTTAATGATTTCACTCATACAATATATATTTTTAATATAGTAGTAAACAATGCATATGTGTGCGTGCGTATAACTTAGACTAAAAGTCTGAGGTGAATACAGCAGATGAAAAAATTGAGGCTAATGAGCACTTTTGATTGTTCATATACATAAAAAAAGACATAAAGCAAGAGAAAGCAACTTGACCTTCCCCACTATCAGGACTGTGTGAATGAAATAACTCAACATTATTATCCTTGGAGGAATTCAACAATGGAATAGACTAATGGTTGGTTCCTAAACACCAAAGACTGTTATCGCTTGTTGGTACAATAATCATTTGTGCAATATTTTTGAACAAAAACAAAACAACACAAAACATAATAGTAGACCTTACCCCTTAAGATTCAGAGTCCTGAAATATGGAGAACCTTGGAATCTGAATTTAAAACCATTTCCCAATTATCCTTGTAGCAGAATATCATGACATAGATATTCACTAATTCAAAGGCAGAAACTAGATCATTTGCTCTCCTGTAGTTTCTACCAAAACGATTTTTAAATTGGCAACAGGAGAATAAAATAAAAGCAAAAAGAATTTTTTTTAAATTAAAAAACAAAACAAAATACATTTTAAAAATAAGAAAATAATTGGCAACAGGGTAAGAATGGTTTGCCAGTCTCCAATATTAGATGACAGAAATCTTAATCTTAGTTATGTCTACAGACCATGGATGAAACCATTACCCTTGGTCAAGTTCTCTTGGTATTATTTTAAATAGTCTAGGAATATTTCAAACAGACTTAAAGAATTTGTCATTCTTTGGATATATTCTATAGGATAATACACAAATCCAGTTAGGGTGAGATAACATAAGACTGAATAAGATTTGTTGAGTCACTCCACATAATTGTCACTCTTGCCGACAGCCACCATGAGACAACAAGAGGCTAGTATACCAGTGACTACAGAATTAGCACTACCACTTTTATAAAAAGGAATGGATACTGTTAAGAGTGACCTTCAATGGCATAAAAGGTGGAAAAGACTTGCTTTTCACTGTACCTTTCGAGTAGGTCTCTTAATGTTAAGTCTATGATAAGGACTATGCAAAGACAATGATTACACACAATAACTACAGAGTGGTGGTGTTACATTCTAATTAAGAGTCCCAGTCAGAAATATAATTTTGTGAACTGGTGAAAGGCAAACAAACTAGACAAATGCAAATTTGATTCTGGGGTAAAAATGGTACAGAGCTCCAGTTTGAGAGATTTTGTTTTAGAGAATTCTTGAATAAATACATAAAAAAACCTTGATGTTTTGATGAAGGCAAAACAGACTAAGCAACTAGGCCTACAAATCAGTGGAACTTAAACATTCTATAATTTTTTTAAAAAGTGATTGCTTTTAATAAAATGTAACCACTCTCAAAGTGGCTAATTCACAAATTAGAATGGTCTTCAATTACTCTATGCTTTGTTTTATTCAGTTATTCAAATACATATTAAATATGCACTATGGGCTAAACACTGGAGATAGAAGATTTCTATCCTTGTATCTGAACTTTCTGACTACAGTTCTCATTACTTTTGTGGTGGCAGAATACACTTAGGGGGTTACATTAAAACATAAGAGCATTACTGATTCAGCTTGTCTACGATCCTGAAATATTCTAACTGTACAAATTAGAATATCTAGGTAATTTCTAATTTAAAGTTTGTTTTAAAAATGCTTGCAACAAGTATTCTCTTTCTTGTTCTCAGATACTTTCTCCTATACATTCTCCAAGTAAAGAAGACACACTAAATTAACTGTTTCTAAGGAATCAATATTCCAAAACCTCTTGGAAGACTTTACAATTTTAAGTTATGCAAAGGTTTAGACAAAAACCTTAACTTTTTTGCTAAATCTTCAGATATTTTTGATATTTCAAAAATAAAATCTCCTTCCTGAAGTTGATTACCAAGCAGAAAGAAATTAATAAACTCTGATTACAGATACTGTCATTCTCTCGACAAGTCCTGAATTTTGAGCATTTCAGCCATTAGTATTTCAGAATCCCTGGCACAGGAATTCCCAGATGTTTCAACTGGTAAGAGACTTCAGAAATTGGGACCAAATAACACTCCAGAATATCCATGTATGGGGCAAATGTATCCAAGCAACCAAGACAGGAGGCAAGTTCCAACCAGTAGCCAAAAGTTCTAGGGAGTATATAAAGGATTCCCAAACAAAGGCTATCTTAGAGACAAAGAAAAGATACTATTCAGGGCTAAAGGATGACAAGATTGGAACTTTCTAAAACTGATGAAGAATAATCAATTCAAACATTTGTAAGGACACGGACAAACAAAAAATGTAGTTTTTGAAGACTTATTATTCACCACCACCCTTCATTTTGTGAATACAACTTACAAGGTAAGATGATTAATGAATGATATATAGCCTCAAAGGTACTAACTCACAAAAATTATACCATCAAAAGTGAAAAACTACATGACTAACAAAACTAAAAATATCCTAAAATACTTACGCCCAAAAGTCTTCAACAGTATCAAACTTAGAAATCAGTCGAAGGTTTGCTTGCCAAGTTTTGCTTTTATCATTTTTAAAAAACCAAAGCGCCCATCTAAAAAAGAAATCAGTGTCAAAAAAAATGGTGGTGGTATTATAATGATAAATGAGTGATTCTGGGGTTTTTTGCCTATTACACAAGTTTCTTTTCTATACCTAGAGACCCACTGAGGCTCATCTATCAGTGGAATGCACAGAAATGCAGTAAAGAAACAATTACCATGTGCTGACTGTTATGCTAGAAATAACCAAGCACACTTTTTAGAGAAAAACAAAGCAAAGGCACCTAGGCAGAAAGGAAAGTGATCAAGAAAGTTGAGTTTTCAAAGAAATAAAAAGTATTTATTCACTGAGACAGAGAGAGAAGTGCTAATAAAGGGGATAACTTAAATATGATTCTGTATTTACTCAAACACAATTGGGAGAGTAATAAAATTCAGAAAAGGAATTCATCGAGTAATGTTGTCACAGTTAAGTTCTGAAATAATATATACTAACCAGTTCCTGTACATTTGTTATACACTTATGTTAAAAAATTTTATTCTAATACCATGAAGATAAGGCCATGTAACATCAAAGTTACACTTAAACAGATGCTATTATCCCAAGATATATTTAGAATTAAATTCAATATTATCTGAATTACTATAGCAAGGGTAAATCAATGGGAAATTCCACTTTCTTATTGATAAAGATGCTGTCTTCTAAAGAGATTTCCAAATAGACACATTTTCATAATTCTATGATTATTGATTGGTAACCTCAGTGAGAGATAAGAATAAGATGCAATTCAACATCGACTTCATAATTTGTATGCATTTGCCAACCTAGAAGCCATGGAGAAAAAGTGATATTTGACTACATGAAAATTAAATACCTCTAAGAAAACAACAACATGTAATTCCACAGACAAAGACAGACAATTAACCTATTTACAACTTAATCCCTATGCCCCCACCTCAAGTGGGTTAGCACCTCTAATATACGTTTGGAAATAAATTTGACAAGAACACCCCAAAGAAAAAAATGGACTAAAGACCTAAATGGACTGTCCACAGAAAAAAAATCCATAAATGATCAATATAATTTAAAACTATTTTAAGCCTTCAATAAAAGAAATAAACAGTAAGATATTATTTCCACCAGTCTGGGACCACACTGGGGCAATAATTTTAAAAATTGATACTGCTTGGCAAAGGTGTGGAAACCAGGAACTCTCAAACCATTAGGAGTCTGAGCTGATGGAGGAGGATAAGAGTTATTAAAGGGAAGTTTGGACCCAGGAACCCTGAAGTTTTACTCTAAGACTATATTCACATGTGTACAAATCCAAATGTTAAGGATGCACATTGCAGCAATGTTTGTAAATAAGAGGAAAAAGTTTTTACCCTATTAATGTTAGTCTGGTAAAATACAAGACTTTATATTTATATAATAGTTTAAAATGAGGCACAATCTGCATGTATAAACATAAGCCAATAACATGGTCATTTGGATAAAATTTCTGGAATATAAAAAAATTTAACATTTTACTATTCTGGAGAGTGGAGAAAAATAAAATGGGAGAAAGGATATTTGGGGAAAGCAGAGAACTTCTACAAAAATTGTATACTGTCATTTAATCTTTCCTATAGTTATTGTGGTTTTTTAAGAAAACAAAATAAATTCCACAATACTTAGGAAAATAAATGAGGAAATTAAAAAATTTGAATGAAGCAACTTTAAATATTTTCCAAATGATATTTAGTATTTTACACAAAAAGTAATAAAATTTATAGAGAAACTGAAGTCTTTAGAGACTTCATTTTAAGATTTAATTGATTTGTTTCCTGATGAGGACACTGTTCAGCAATCTCTTCTCAGAAGACTTCATTCAAGCTGTGAGGGACCTCTGCCTCTTCCCAGATTACTTTACTCCCTCAATAATAGCCAAACTTAGATCTGTTCCTAGAAGCTAGAAGGTATACAGAGTTAGCTTTTTTATAAGGTACTACTGAAAGACTGAAAAAAAAAAATACACTGAGGGTATATTTTGACAATACTATTAGAATGAACCATATAAAACTAGACACTAATAAATTATTCAGCTTCATACATTTAGTATAGTGCTTTCCTGAGGAAGGATTTTATCCTTTATGGGCTATTTCGACCTTTGATGTCTCACTAGCTGGCAATCCCCATTGTCTGGAGGACTGATATGCTTCTCACTGGAGTATATGCTAGATCACTGGGCCTCTTATAAGAAAAAAAGTAAATTAAAAAAGAAAAAGAACATGAAGGAGCTGAAAGGCTCAAAAAAGACTCCCAGCAGTTAATTTCAACTTTTCTTCAAGATTCTTAGAATAATTCTGAGCTCCCATCTTTTTCATATTATTAGTTTCCAGTTAATTCAAGTTAATTTTCATTATATAATCCAGAAAGCCATTAAGTAAAAGCAGATACATACTGAGGAGGGATGGGGTAGAATTGAGAAAAATCAGATAATGAACTACTTCTCAACTTTCTACAACTTTCTAAAACTAGGAAAACTTAATTCATTTCAACCTGTCCTCTTCTAACTTGTCTGCTGCCTCTTAAATATAAACCAACCAACCTCCAGACTCCACATTCCCTAGCTCTCTCCTTTCTCCTTCACAGCCCAACTTCAAGTTGCCTGTTCCTGCTCTAAACACTTGTACACTTCCAATTCACTCTTCAAACTACTCCAATCCTTTTTTTCATCAACTATACTCTACTAAAAAACATTTTTCCAAGTTAGCAAGGACTCTCTACCTGTTCACTACCTGTTTTAAGACGTGGCTTTATTTGACCTTTCAGTGAAAAATATGCTATTGACCACCCAGTCCTCCTTAAAACAAAACATTTTCTTGGCTTCCATGAACACTCCTTTGTCCTAATTTATACAGTTTTATATATATATATATATATCCTTCATAGGTATTCTTCTTCAACACAAATCTCCTAAATTAGTTCCTAAGACCTGCACCTTGAGTCAACTTCACTTCTTAAAACTCATTCACTACGGTGGCTACAATTACCACCAATATAATGACAAATTTTAAGCCAATCTCTTGCCCAGTTCTCCTTTCTAAGCTTGAGACTCACACACAGAATTGCATACTAGACATGGAATCCTCGACCCTAACATAACTAAATTTAGTCTCATGTAACCTTCCCCTCCAAACCTGTTCTATCACCATTCCTTTTGCTGCCTAAGTAAGAAAACCTAGGTGTCAGCTAAGTTACCCTTCACATTCAATCACCTAGCTAATCCTTACCTGTCCTTCAGAGTTCAGCCTATGCCTTACCTCTTCCAGGAAACTTGATCTGGCATCTGTCCCTATGAACGCCACTTCCTCCATCTTAATTGGTTTAACACCTCTTTTCAATGTATCCACTGTATCACAGACTTATACAACGCTTACTGAAAGTGCATGTTTATTTACAGTCTCCCCCATTTAAGTGTGTATTCTCCTTTTAAAAAAGACAGGGTTTGTAGCTTTGGTGATAACTGTGTTCCCAGAATATGTCATAGCAATTGGGGTAGTAGGGGCTCACAGAAAACAAATTATGCATGCTACACAAAGAATAATTAAATCATAGTTGAAATTCAAGCAAGCCTTTCATTTATGCTTTGAGGCATAAATACTAAAAATTCTTTGACTTTTTTGTCCCTATACCAACAATAAAAGAGAAGACTGTGTAGTGACTTGTTAACATGTTGAGGTAGGACAAGAAGTCTTACCTGTTTTGTAGTGGATGTTTAATATAGTGTTCTGGGTTAGCAACCTCCTGATTAGATTCTGTCTTCTCTTCTTCTGTAGTTGGGGGATTAGGAGTAGGGGTGGTTTCCTAATGGAAAATATTAAAACATTACTTTAAACTTCTTAACATACCTATGATGTACAACACAGCCATTTCATAAAACAGAGAGATCAGCCTCTAAGAAAGGCACCAGACTCCGTTCTAGTATCTCTTCATTAAGAGCAAAGGGTTTCTCAAATTTTAAAATATAATAAAAAATTATAAAGGGCACATATATATATAAAATATACATCACATACATATACACAGAGATGACAGTTATCTCCCCAGGTGCAGTTTTTTTTGTGTCAGAAGATAGAGACCATACAACAAGGTTGAGAAAAATCAACTACCTTTCTTACATTATACTAAAGTAATGTGTATGGTATTGAAGGAGAGTAAGGAAGAGTACACCACTAAAGTGTGAAGATTAAAATAACTATCTCATGATGACCAAAAAAGTTTTGTAAAATTATCAAGCCTATATTGCCCATATCACACTGCTTACCCTATGGCAACTGAAAGTTCACCAACTTATTTTTAATTGGTCCTAAAACAAAGAAGCTAGCTAGATACTGGTTTAGACAAACATCTTCTTCAAAGCTAGGCACAAGTAATATTTTCATCTAAAAATGCAGGAAAAGAGGAGATGTCTGGGAATAACAGTTTAAGACAGGTATTCACTACATTCCTCCATGTCACTTTTCACACTATTATAAATTGGTTTCAAATAAAGTCAAGGAAAGCTACCAGAAACTGAAACAAAAAAGTGACAATCACACTGCAACAATTGTTTGGGTACCAGATTTAAACTGAATGAGATCCCAAATGGGGGAAGGAAAACGCAAGAAAGAATGAAAAGCTCAATGTGGGTAAACATATAAAAGACTACCGTTTAAAGGAGCAATAATAATGACACCTTGTGGAGTTTCAAGTAATAATGACCACCCTGCCGAAGAGTTGGATGTATGTGGGTTAGTGAGGTTGGGTATGCCAGTAAAAGATACTCCTTCTTCTCTCTCATTTATCCACATCAGGGGTTCTTAACCATTTTTGTTCCATGAACCCCTTTGCCAGTCAGGTGAAAACCACAGACCCCTTACTAGTCCTCACTATACTATGTATAATTTAATAACTATATTATACCCACGCCAACACATCCCCACAAGAATAATGTTTTTCTGAATTTCAATTCAAGCTCATGGACTCCTGGTTAAGAACCCCTGATCTATATTCAAAGACAAAGGGTAGGCTCCAATCAAGACAGCAGGGTAAGAACTTCCAGATCTCCATCTACTCACAGAATAAACTGGCAGAAACTTCCTTTTCAAGGCTCCAGAAAAGGTAAAGGCTTACAGAAACCAGGCAAGTGCCAAACCAAAAAAAAAAAAAAAAAAAAAAAGGCAGCTACTTAAAAGCAGCAGACTCTCCTGACACCCTGGTTGCCTGGCCAATGCTCCCAGTACATATCCCTGGGTCCTGGTTCCAAGGGGAGCAGAGCAACCTATGTGCACATACTGGTCTGGAACAATCTGACTGGTAGCAGCCTGAGGGATCAAACCAGTTATTCATCGCTGGTTCTCTGTACCAGAACTTGCCCTGCATGAAGACAGCTCACATAGCTCTACTACAGAATGCTGAGGGAGAGCAGTTAAGTCATGGCTGCCTGGAGCAAAGGACTGCTGGCTGCAAGACATACAGCAGCTGTGTCCAGGACCATGAAGAAATAGTTTCCTAGAGAATAGGAACATTCGAATCTGTGTAAAGAGGGAAGAATTCCTAGGGCCACACATACAAGCCCAAGTCAAGAGACATATGCGGAAAGGATCAGAGAGGTCCCTACACTATGGGCTCAAGCTATTCTCTAAACTCACTATAGGAATAAGCTATGAAGAGCAAGCCCAAAAGTCAATGTCTCTCTCTTTTTCCTATCTCCTCGCATTCAAGGAAAGCTGTTATAAACTATCTGGTACAATTAAGGAACAAATAACTCAAAGCCTAAATTCCAGTGAAAACATGTTTAAAATATCAAAATGTCCAAATTTCAAAAAAAGATTTAAAAACAAAAAAGCCAAATCGGAGGGCTTCTCTCCAAAACCCCTTAGGGCCTCATCCTCACCTGGCCATCTGAGTTTACATGCTTCCCTGTACTACTGACACTGAGCATTTAGATTCTTTCATCAAATTCATTTTAACCACTACAGTAAAACAAAACAAAACAAAACAACAACAAAGAAACAGGAAGCAATGGCCCAGGCAAAGGAGATTAAGGCATTAGTAACCATCAATAAGGAGGACCACAAGGAGGAAAGAAAGGCGCAAAGAGAATATTCAAAGTAATAATGGCTGAAATTCTTCCAAATTTAAGGAAAGACATGAATATACACATCCAAAATGCTCAACAAACTACAAACAGGATAAACCCAAATAGATTCACACCATGGCATATTATAATAAAAGTGCCAAATACCTAAGATAAAGAGAGAACTATGAAAAGACACAAAAGAGAAGTAACATGTCACACATAAGGGACCCTCAAAAAGATTTCTCATGGGAAACCATGGAAGCAAGAAGGCAGTGGAATGTCATACTTAAAGTGCTAAAAACAAAAAAAAAATTGTCAACCAAGAATTCTGGCAAAAGTGTCTTCCAAAAATGGAGAGATTAATATATTTCAAATGAACAAAAGCTAACAAAAGTTAAGGGAGTTCATCACCAATAGACCACCCTATGAGAGATGCTAAAGAGAGTTCTGCAGGTTGAAAGAAAAGGAAAATGAGCAATAGCTATATGAAGAAGTAATCTTCTCCAGGTAATGACATGGGTAGATATAAATGCTAGTACTATAATATTATATTTTAGGTTTGTAACTCTACTTTTTACTTCCTATAGGATCTAAAAAGGCAAATGCATAAAATGCAATATATTAAAGTGTTCAGAAAATGGATTGACATAGATAAAGGGACAGAAATAATAATAGAGCAAATGTGGCAAAATGTTAAAATGGTGGATCTGGGTAGCTAGAGGGTTAGGGATATGTTGGGAGTTCTCCATATGGGGTTTGTATTATTTCTGTAACTGTTCAGTAAATTTGAAAGCATTTTAAAATAGGAAGTTTAAAAATTACAGGGAAGCAGATTTGGCTCAACAGATAGGGTGTCTGCCTACCACATGGGAGGTCCAGGGTTCAAACCCAGGGCCTCCTGACCCATGTGATCAGCTGGCCCATGCACAGTGCTAATGCGCAGTGCTGATGCGCAAGGAATGCCATGCCACACAGGGGTGCCCCCCGCATAGGGGAGCCATGCACAAGGAGTGCACCCCGTAGGGAG
The DNA here is from genome assembly GCF_030445035.2 of Dasypus novemcinctus. Lineage (NCBI taxonomy): Eukaryota > Metazoa > Chordata > Mammalia > Cingulata > Dasypodidae > Dasypus > Dasypus novemcinctus. The sequence continues at coordinate 103,589,514 of NC_080673.1, read as the reverse complement.
AGCCTCCCAGCGCAAAAAAAGTGCAGCCTGCCCAGGAATGGCGCTGCACACATGGAGAGCAGACTCAGCAAGATGACGCAACAAAACAAGACAGAGATTCCGGGTGCCACCGAGAAGAATACAAGCAGACACAGAAGAACACACAACAAATGGACACAGAGAGCAGACAACTGGGGGTGGGGCAGGGAAGGGAGAGAAATAAATAAAAAATAAATAAATCTTTAAAAAAAAAAGAAAAGAAATTACAGGGTACCAGGGGTCAGGATTGGGATAAGGAATGGGGAATTGATGCTTAATGGTTGCGGTTTGGAAGTGATGGAAACCTTTCAGTGACAGATGGTGGTGATGGCAGGGCAACATGTAAATGTAATTAGCACCTCTCAATTACATATTTGCAAGTAGTTAAAATGGGTAATGTATATATGTTACCTCACCCCAAAAAATAAGTCTAAATTTTTTAAAAAAAGGATAAAATCTACTCATTAAGTTCAAAATCCTCAATTTAAAACCATAATTTCACAAAATTTATTTAAACCTTTACCTGAACAGCACATAATAGACAACTGTGTGATTACAATGAGTAATTTCATGAGGTCCAAACTCACCCTCTAAATGCAGTTCAGTACCTTATTTTAGTACTTTTCTATTATTCATTTCACTAAAAGAATGAGGGAAGACATATAGTTCAAGTCTCTGGACACATTAAATGAAGATAATTTTAAAAACAAACTTCAGGGAAGCAGATGAGGCTCAAGTGATTGGGCTCTCATCTACCATATGGAGGTTCCTGGGTTCAATTCCTGGGGTCTCCTGGTGAAAAGCAAGTTGGCCCGGATGGCAGGAAGAGCTGGCACAACAAGGTGGTGCAACACAAAGAGACACAGAGGAGAGACAGTAAGAGACACAGCAACCCAGGGAGCAGAGGTAGCTCGGGTGACTGAGTGTCTCTCTCCCATGTCAGAAGGTCCCAGGATCAGTCCCGGTGCCTCCTAAAGAGATGAGAAGATAAGCAGACACAGAAGAAATAAATCTTTAAAAATAAATAAATAAGTTCAGGAGCTTGTTTTAGGCAATGGTTTCTTAGACCTTACACACCCAAAACACAAGCAATGAAAGAAAAAAGATAAATGGGATCTCACTAAAATTTAAAACTTCTGTGCATTAAAGAACTCTATCATTAAAGTAAAAAGACAACCTAGTCAATGGGAGAAAATATTTGGGAAGCAAATATCCATTAAGGGTTTACTATTCAGACTATAAAAAGAAATCCTAAAACTCGACAATTTAAAAAAAAATTTATTTAAATGGACAAAAGATTTGAATAGACATTTCTCCAAAGAATATATTCCCAAAAGCCCAGGAATATATGCTCAAATCACTAGCTAGTTAGGGAAATGCAAACCCAACCCACAAGGAGATACCATTTCTTACCCACTAGAATAGCTACAATTAAAAATAAATAAATAACAAGGAGAGGGTGAGGAGAAATAAGGACACTTATTCACTGCCAGTGGGAATGTAAAATGGTGCAGCCACTGTGGAAGGAAGTTTGGTGGTTCCTCAGAAAATTAAGTACAGAATTATCATACAAACCGGCAATCCCACTTCTAGGTTTATGCCCAAAAGAAGTGAAAGCAGGGACTTGCACAGATACTTGCACAAGAATGTTCACAGTGGCATTATTCACAATTGCCAAAAGATGAAAGCAACCCAAGTATCCATTAACTGATGAATGGGTAGATGAAATGTGTATATACATAAATAGAATATTATTCAGCCATAAAAAGGAATGAAGTTCTGATACATACTGAAAACGGATGAACTCTGAAGACATGATGTTGAGAGAAATAAACTAGACAAAAAAGGACAAATATTGGATGATCTCAATGATAAAAAATTATCAGAATAAGAAAACTCATAGAATCTAGAATATAAGGTAACAAGGGACAGGGTAGGGGTAGGGAATGAGGAGTTAATGCTTAAACTGTACAGAGTTTCTATTTGGTTTGATTGTAAAGTTTTGGTAATGAATGGTAATGATGCTAGCACAACATTGTGAACGGAATTAATAGTTCTCAATTATATACATGAGTGGTTAAAAGGGACAATTTTAGGTTGTATGTACGTTTTTAGAATAAAAGTTAAAAAAAAAACAACAACTGTATAGCACAGGGAACCCTACAGACTTTAGTTAATAAAACAATTATAACAATGTTCTTTAATTGTAACAAATGGACCATACCAATGCAAGGTGTTAATAATAGAGTAGTATATGGGAACTCTATTTTACGCATGATTTTTCTGCAAACCTACAACTTCTCTAATTAAAAAAAAATTGCATCCAGACACACACACACAAACAGGTAAACGTTCAGGGAAAAACCTAATCAGTCCCAGAATTCTTAAAAAGTCTTCTGATTTAAAACTAAAGTCCTATATTAAGTAATTGTTTTAGTGCTTATATTTAGACATAATTTTGGATTTTTATCTAAAATTAAAATATTCATATTCAAATATATGTATGTGGGTAGATATATAAATCAGTAAGTACCTTAATTTAAAACTGTTCAATCTTCACTTAATATTATTCAAAATGCTAGATTTTAGACAAATACTCTGAAACACTTTGAAAAAATGTTTATTAGCCATAGATAATAATAAATTCAATATCTGAAATTTTTAAAAATAAGTATTTTATTGATGCTTCTCTTTCAGCCTTTTAAATTACTAACTACAGCTTAATGATCCCATGTTCAAACTTTTAAACTTGTATGAATTTCTCAATCCCTCTTAATAAAGCAAAATTGGCTTTAAAAACCATTTGTGTGCGATGGAGAACTGACCAATAAGCCAGGCCCTTGATACTGATGGTTGTACTTGTGAATTTTCTTCTTATAAAATTGAAACTTAGCCTAGTATTATATATTGCCTAAGAGTTACCTCCTAAAAGTCTCCTTGTTGCTCAAATGTGTACTCTCTTTATGCCAAATTCAGCATATAAACACACTACCTTCCCCCCTCTCCCTGCCCCAGCATGGGACATGCTCCTGGGGATGAGCTTCCCTAGCACTGAGGGTCCAAGGTATTATTTCCAAGAGCCAACTAGCGATGCATTTGGAAAAAGACCTTGACCAAAAGGGGGAAATATTAAATACAATAAGTTTTTATGGCTAAGAGAGAGGTTATGCTTTTGCCTATCTCAGAAGGATCTCACTAACCGCCACAGTAAACAACGCGTCAAGCAGGGGAGCTCTGACCGTTCTAGAGACACCCAGATATAATAGGCAGGGCAGACAATCTCAGGAATTCGGCTCCCTGTCAGTGGGTCTTAACTTGGAAAATACGTTCCCCAATGTAACTCATTTATAATCATTTATAATTTCCCTACACATAGCTCTTCTGCCCCTTTTACTTGAACTTATAATTAGCACTATACTCATTAAATATATGTCCCAGAGATAAATCTTTAGTCTCTTCATATGCTGATTGAGCCCTGAATCTCAGCAGAGTTGCAACACCTTCTCTCCAGTTCACCGGACTTGCACAGGACAACTAACAGAAGGATGAAAACGCACAATGATCATACCCCAAAAACAGTATATACAATGGCAAGCAAGACATTTCCATCCATCTGCCCCGTGGGATCTAAGACACCTCTCAAACAGAAACAGAGTGGGCATCACCACCCCAAAATCCTCAAGAGTAAGGAAGGAACAAACATAAGGAGGGAAAGCAACTATGGACTAAAGTAAAATTTATTATTCTAGTAATAAAGAACTTCTAACACTGACAAGTCACTAGAGGTTCTGAGGGGAGCAAGGGGGAAGAACAGGAGTAACACGGGGCATTTTGGGGACATTGGAACTGTTCTGCAAGACATCGCAATGATAAATACAGGCCGTTATACATTTTGTCAATTCCAACAAATGTACCACATTAACGCAAGATGTTGTTAACGGGGAAAAGTGGCGGATGAGGTGGATATTTTAGAATCCTCCTATATTTTCTAGTAACACTGATGTAATTTAAAGCTTCTTTCAAAATAAAAAGCCATTTGTTCTCAAGATAAACAATTCAATTCTCTCCCAAAATATTCATTCACCATGAAGTGAAAATTACTATGAAAAAAAGCACTAAAAATAGGTCTACGTGTAACAAATGTGTCACACTAATGCAAAATGTCAACAATGGGTTAAAAACTGTGAGGGAAGTACATGGGAGCTCTGTACTTTCTACATGATTTTTCTGTAAAGCTTCTAGTTGAAGTAATCTAAAAAAATTTTTTTAAATCCATACATAAAGGACGTATTTTCTCATTTGGGCTACATTTTGCTATGACCATCTACGTATCTCAACAATGCATTTTTTATCAGCAGCAACTTAAACCAAAAAGCTAATCATCAACAATTCATTCAATTTCAATAAGCATCTTGATTTTGCAATTATAAACTATTACAAAGGAGAAAACTGATTGAGACATGCTTAATTATAAATATCATTACCTGTTAATTTCTAACAACTTATTTCATCTGTTGTTAATAACTAATTTGGATTCAAATAACCAGAATTTTTTTCCTTTTATTTAGCTTAAATTAAGTAAAGCAAAATATCCATATGGGATATTAAAACTTTCAAGCTGATTCTATGGAGATGGTCCAATACTATGGGAAAAAATCCAATTCCTATACCTTTTCAATCTATGGAATTATATACAATGAGAAATTATGTGCAGAATTTTGGCCATAATAAATTTTTATGGCCATAATAAAATTTTCAATCAAAGAAAGACTTATAATTATGAGCACATGCCAAATCAGAATATACTATTTTATTTTTCAAAGAACCATTACAAAAATGCCTTCAGGTCACTCCTCAGTTATACATCAGCTTCAATTAATACTAATGAATATCCAAATTATTCATTATTTCTTTTAATTTGCTAAGTACACTTAATATAAACTGAATTTGAAAAGAAAATTAAAAACATTTTTAAATTTTGATCTGCTCTCACAATTCTCTGTAAGTCAACTTAACTACTGAGTTATATGGAAATTAGCATCAATCATGAAATAAGTACAGGAGGACTATGATACTGGAAGTGCCAACTTTACAAAATTTTCCCTGAAAACTCAGTAACAGATGTTTTAATGAGATACATTTTAAACACTGCTTTAATCAAATATTTTTTAACTATACAAGACAGTCAAATAAGCAAGGAAATATGATCATATTGATCTGTACGGATATTAAAAAATAAGTGCTATTGTAAGACCTACTTGTCATTATTATGTTCTTTCTCATAGACAGTAAAAGTTTTAAATTTCCACACAATTTAAAAAGCAAAACTCTTTACTTCATAGATATGACCACATCCTTTTCCCTATTCCCTAAACCCAATGGTCTCCCTATAAACAAATTTCATTGGAAATTACATCTTAAATATCTATATTGTACCAATATTTCTAAGTTTAAAAAGGTAACTGGACAAAAAAGACAAGGTTAATTTAAAGATGTCACCTAACCTACTCTCAAAATAAAAAAAATATTTAACTTAAAAGACAACCTGGGGATACAGATGTGGTTCAAGTGACTAAGCTCCCACCTACAACATGGGAGGTCCCAAGCTCAGTTCCCAGTGCCTCCTGGAAAAAATGTGCAAGACAGTGAGCTGGCGCGACAGAGATGCACAACAAGCTGACGCAACAAGATGAAGCAACAAGGAGACACAAAGAGGAAAGACAATGAGAGACACAACAAAGCAGGGAGCTAAGGTGGCTCAGGCGATTGGGTGCCTCTTTCCCACATGGGAGGTACCGGGTTTGTTTCCCAGTGCCTCCTAAAAGAGAAAACAAGCAGACACAGAGAGCACACTGCAAATGGGCATAGAGAGCAGATAATGAGCACAAAACGGGGGGCAGGGGGAATAAAAATAAAAATCTAAAAAAAAAAAGACAACTGCATTGATAAACAATTGTATAACACATTTCAGGTGGGTTGAATGGAGAGTGCAAAGAGACTAGATGATGCAGTGACTACCAAGAAGATGGTCTAAGTAAGCAGTGTGGCTGTTATGGCTCATGAAACTAAAGATAGAGCAAGAAAGCAGGTTGCAGTGAGATTGTGAAAGGCCTCAAAGGTCAGGCAAAAGTGTAAACCTTTCATTTTGTGGGCAATGGAAGCCATTAATTTGCAGATCAAAATGATGGCAAGTAAGAAAATTGAGAAGACAACCAGTTTAAGTGTAAAGGCTTAAAAACCTGGTTTAGGATATGCTGAGTCTGACATCCAAATAATAATGTACGGGGCTCAGTGTGCCCTATAGCAGTAGACGAAGAAAATTACTAGAGAAGGAAAAATGCCAAGCAAGGTCTGAAAATTAATGTCAAAGAATTTCAGGTAGCTTTTTACTACACTCTGCAAATCAGTCATAATATTACTCTTCTGGACCACTTCTATTATTACAAAGCTAGATATTTCCCATATGTAGGGTCATTTCTATGGGGTTTTTGCTAATAAATGTGACTAAATTTTCAGACTCTTCCTTCTCACCAAGTTCAAAATCTGTATTGTCTGTATTTCCAAAACCATGCTGCACTTTTCTGTCGTTCTGAACATTCCAAATTTCTCACCAATTCTCAACACACACACATAGAAATTATTCTACAAAATGATGAACCTTCCCTTCAGGACATCCATTAGTGCATTCAACAAGTATCTACTCCTAGCAATTTGCAAGATTTTTTCTTAATATTAATTGCATAATTAGAAATATGCAACAATCAATAGTTCTCCTGCCATTAATAATGGTTTTAAGCAGTAATTCAAAGTGTGGACCACAGGCTGTTGGTGGTCCACAAACTGGTTATGGTCTGCAGTGAGGTAAATATAGAAATGGAAGTAAATGCTGAGACACTTTTGTAGCAATTTGATGGTAATTTCATGTATGTTGAAACTAGTAACAATAAATTCAGGCTTACATTTTACTTTTTTTTTTTCATCTTACTTTTCTAGCAACCCATTCTTTTATCATTTTACAAAAGTATTCCTTTGGAAATTGGTTAAAACTGGTTTTTCACCCCGGAGAGCATGAATAGAACCGGTTGACTTGTAATCTGGAGCCATGTTGCCCAAGTTGGAATTCCAGCTCTGCTATCTATACACTACATAATTTTGGCCAAGTAACTTAACCTCTCTGGACCTTAAGACTCCTCATCTGTAAAATGCGCATAGTAACACCTCATAGGACTGTTGTGGGAACTGAAAGAATTAACAAATGCAGAGCACTTAAAATGGTGTCTGTCATATGGTAAACACAAAATAAATGTTCCTTTAAAGAGAGTGGCTAAGAGCACGGTTATGTGGCTTTGCAATCAGTGAGTTTTCCTTCAAGAAATAGTGTATGGTCAGATACTGTGCTAGGTAGGCCATTTGATTGTTTTGGTAAATAAGTGTGAATGTAGGAGGAGAAAGGACGGGTGATTAATTTGGAAATAACTACTCAGATGATTCTGTTACGATACCCAAGTGATTCTGATACTAATACTCCCTACATGACAATGCAAAATGTGCAAGCACAATGCCACAGCACTATATGATGGATAACAGTATAACTGAAAAATCATCTCCAGCCTCCTTTCCTTGCATCACAATTACTTTATTCCAACTGGAAAGACCATTTGTGGCCATATCAGTTATATAAATGATAAATGGCAAAGGTAGCTACAATTATCTCTACAAGTTACTAACCCAACGCCCTTTGGTAAACTGAACACCCTGCATTAAGTAAAGATGAAACAGTAAATAGAACAATAAGCCAAAAAAAAAAAAAACAGAAAAGGATGGTGCTTCATGATTTTTAAAGTGGTAAAACTTTATCCAAAACTCTAAGACCAAGAAAGTTGTATTATTTACTAAGCAGCTAGTATGGATCAGGCAAAGTGTTACATATTTTTATATATACAATATCTCAGCATATTCTATCTTTACAATACTGTTGAACTATTATTCTTTCTACTCTTCAAACAAACTAACTTAAGCCTGGGATAGGCAAATACAAGTCCTGGCTGTATTCTACACATTTAAATCCAAGTCTGTCAAGATTTATGGCTAGGGTTACCATATGTCCTAGTTTTACTTGATTAGTCTCAGTTTAGCCAGATAGTTGTTTCAGCACTAATCTTGCAAGCGCATAACACTGCCAATAAACAAGTAGGAAAAAGGCTTGAATAACACACTCAACCCTATCCAACACTTATAAAATCCACTATAAAGAAAAAAACAGTAAAATATCAAAAATTATAGTATATTGTTGCTATTATTCAAGACAGCATACCATTACCTATGTGGGCAAGTAACACACAGACAATTAAGGATAAATAAAAGCTTCTCTTTCAAGACTACAAATAACTAATGTGAAAATTACTTAATACAAGTCACACATACAAATAGACTTCATTTTCTTTTCCTTCTCGTATCCACACACTCAGCTATTAGTCCTCTTTTTTATACCCCCCAACCCTGTCGCTTTTTGCATGCTGTCTGCTCTGTGTCCATTCGCTGTACATCGTTCTGTGTCTGTATTTTTATTTCCCCTCCCCTCCTTGTGGCTTGCTTGCTGTCTACTCTCTCTGTCCATTCACTGCGGGCTTTTCTGTGTTCCCGCTTGTCTCCCTTCTTTTTGTTGTCACCTTGCTGAGTCGGCGCTCCGCAGTGTGCTGGCGAGCCTGCCTTCACAAGGAGGCCCCTGGACGTGAACTGAGGGCCTCCCATATGATAGACAGGAGCTCATCTGATTGAGCCACAGCCACTTCGCTATTAGGGCTCTTTTCAGCAAAACCATCCATTTTCCCCAGACTTCTCCCTCCTCCCACCATCATGTAAGTTAGTATCATTAACTAGTACAAAAGAACAAGAACAAGTAGTAGCTCATCATCTGCCTTGTAAGGTATGAAAAGTCTGGTATAAACACTAAAAAAAAAAAAACAAAAACGCCAAAAATAATTAAAGCAATTATTTTGGTTTTTAGTTTTTAAAAATTTATTCACAGAAAAGAATATCACTAATCTGGCATTATACATCAGGGAAGTGTGGCCGTGGATTCTGCAGATCTTCTTACTTGCCTGTGACAAGGGAAAGGATAAAAATCATGACTTTTGTGTACCTACCCTAACCTGAAAGGTTTAAGTAGAAAGGCAACATATGAGAACCTGATGTGGCCCACATACAAGGTCCCAGGTTCAATCCCCAGCCCTGGTATCTCAAAAAATATATATTTTTTAAAATAAATAAATAATAATTGTTTTAAAAATTATAACAATTAAAAGAAAAAAGTAAAAACAAAGAAAAAATAAAGAAAAGCAATATATGGAGATTTAGCAAAATACACATCTTTCAAGTTTAAAGAGTTGCTCAAATGGAGAATTTTTTTTCCTAATGTAAAGGACTTGAAATTCTATACATCCAAATTTGACTCACAAGAAGTACTTTTTAATGTTTTTTCAATTAACACAAAAAGACATCTAAATAACAAAAAATATTGAGAGCTGAGTACAGTGGGGAAGGGCAATGATGATTCGTACAAATTGTGTTGCATCTAAAAGTACTGCAAAATTCAACAGCTGTTCAATCTTCTTAAATAACAACAATCGAATTAGCTGATCAATATTTGTAACCAGCACTAGACTTAAAAGTGAATGGAGTTTAAGTCTGAGCTATAGCTAAAAATGTACAGTCTGCAAGCTATTAGCCATATTTATTAATATTAAAAATTGTTGCAGCCCACTCACTTAAATTTCTGGTCTTCTAGCAGACAATTTTAAAACTTAGATGCACATATCCTAACTCTTAGCTACTAAGACTTGCAGACATCTAGTTACATTTTTAAACAAATGAATTCTTAAAAGAGCACTGATATCTGTAACCAAATTACACATCTTGGGAGATTACAAATGCTGATGGGAGGGGTTACAGAGACATAAAAATGAAAAACTAGTAATAAATGAAAGAGATTTGTGATCTAGAATGTGAACAAGCTAACAACATCCAGAAAACACTGAACTAACACCAGAAAACACCAGAACTAACATTCTGAAAGGCAAACCTTTTAAAGAAAAATTTAACTGCTGCTTCTTTTTAAATTTATAGATTTTTAAACTTTGAAAATCATAACTGAGATTTAACAATAGTGATTAAACATTAAGGTTTTAAAAAAATCAATCTTTAGACGTCAGTTTAAACAAATGAGCTGAATTCTTTATAAATTCTGTGTTTTCAAAACTGTGTATTAATGGTAAAAGTTGAAGGTAAGAATTTCAGTGGAAACTATAGGTTTAATAAAGAAATTTTATAATCCAAAGTGTTTAAGTCCCCATTTAAAAAAAAATTAACCTTTATTTAGAAAACTAAATATAGCCACTTTTAAAACTAGAATGGTTTAGAGTGGTTATAGTACTCTACTTACTAAGCTTAAGTAAATGAACTACGAATCTTCCAAATATTAAAAGATCTACATTCTTTAACCCAGCAATTAGAACACTAACAGTTTTATGTTTTTATTAATAAAGTAGAAACAATATATACCAATAGATATGGACCAAAAGTTAACAACGAGCTAAATTATAAGTGTCCATCATACAGGCACCAAATAGGTTTGGAAAAAAATATTTTTTAATAATAATATAAATGTGGGGAAAAGCATATTACCGAATTATATAAGCAGTGAGACCAACTGAACCAGGAACACCTAGCTGCTGGTATTACAGATTATTTTTATTTTCTTCTTTATACCAATTTAAATTTTCCCAATTTATCTAAGCAAGATTTTTAAATTTAAAACGAAGCCAAATATTTATTTGAGTATATTTCTGGATTGTTCAGTCTGTTCTAGTGATGTGCCAGTCTCTTCCTGCACCATACCAAATTTTTAAAAATTAGTTTTGCTCAATATTTTCCCCTCATGGTAAGGTAAGTTCTGCATTCCCCTTTTTCTACTTTTATAAAATTTACTGCCAATTTTATTCTTTCAAATAAACTTCACAATTACTTTATAAAGCAGGGGTTGGCAAACTAACACACCAAATATTAAATAATTTAGACTTTTGGTATCTCTGTTATGAATTTTTCTTTTTTAAACAACTCTTTAAATTGTAAAAATCATTCTTAACGAGTAGGTCATATAGGACCACAGTTTACAGATTCCTGAATAAAATATAGAATCCTACCCTACCTACAAGATTTTGGCATTTTGATTCTTAAATTTATACTAAATTTAAATATTAAATTCAGGACGAAGTAACATCTTTTCAATATTAAATCTTTTTCAAAAGCAAACAATGATTCCTTATTAAAGCTCTCTGTATCCTTCAATAGAGTTGCAAGGCTTTTATTCATGAATCCTGCAAATTAAATTCCTTCTTAGGTTTATTCCTGGGCATTTCAGGAAGGGAACTATTTTTTGTCAACGTTATAGAAAAAATATCATGTACTTTATAATCTAAAGGTAAAGAGTTGTTTTTGACATGTCAAGGGGTTAGCAAATCTAATCGCATTCCCTCCCCAAAATCTCACTAAAACTATAATTTAATTAAGAGGTTAAAAAAGAAAAAGAAAAAGAAAGACCACATGAATGGGGAGAGCAGGAATAAAAAATAAGAAAACTAGAAAATAGATGGATAAATGGTAACTGACCAATTAACAAAGCATGATCCTTGAAGTCTCAGAAGTTAGCAACATCTTTATAAATGGTAGTGGGGTGGGGATAAAGAGAATTTGGTGAATGCTGTTTCTGAAAGTGAATGTTCAGAGGACAAGGAAAAATTTAAAACCTGAAAATCTTAAATGAGAAAGAAAAGAAAAACTGGAAAAGAAATGAAATTTCCCAGAAAGAGCAAGAACAGATGAAAATAAGAGCAAGATTAAAAAAAAAAAAAAAAAAGCCAACCCAGTCCAGATCCAATATCTGAGTAACTGTTTCAAAGAAAAAGGAAAAAGAGGAAAATCACTACTTGCCAGAAGTGAAGGATATGAGATACCATATTTAAAAAGCCCTATGAGTACCCAGCATAATGGATTAAAACAGACACTATGCATTGTCACTATGAAATGGGGCAAGGAAAGATTCTACAAATCCAAATCCCCAAAAGTGGAGAAGGAGGGGAACGAATCACATATTAAAAATAAATAGTCATCAAGGTAATTTCAGATTTATCAAGAATTACAATATAAGACAACCATGGAACAGTGTCTTCAAAATTCTGAAAAAGAAGTAATTCTAAAGAATTGGAACGTCCAGCCAAACTATGGGTATGACAACGTCCAACAAGCAAGGTCTCCAAAGTCTTAATTCCTATATATCTTTTTTCCCAAAAAACTACTGAAGATGTGACCCACCAAGTGAGATAAGAAAGCAAGCAACAGGAAGACCAGAAGCAAAGCAAATAGGGAAGGAGGGGGGAGGAGGAGGTGGGATCACATCACTAGAGTCAGATGAAAGGGAATAAGGAGCACAGGAAAAAGACATCTAAGGGAACTTCTTATGTTTTTTATAAGGTAACCTTTTTTGTGATGTATGTATCTTCAAAAAAATACAATTTACAAAAATGATGGGATGGGGGGGTGTGGGTTATATGGGAACCTCTTATGTTCTTTTTAATGTAACATTCTATGTGATTAATAATTTTTTTTTAATAATAAGAAAATAAAAATAAAAAGACATCTAAGACAAGTGCACACCAGATACAGAGAGCAAGTGCAGATTGGATTAGTGTGGTTCTGGTGGCATTCATTCAGTGGCTATCTAGTCTGAGATGCCTATTTTTCTACCTATTTAAAAAAAACAAAACAAAAAAACCCACACCAGAATGTCCTGCTATATCTGGCCCAAACTTTAAACTTAACTCAGTTTGACCATGTGTTGATTAGATGCCTTTTCTCTCCTTTGAACCCTATTCCCTGGATCAGCTAAGAATTTTATACTAACTTTTTTAGACTACTATTAAAACAGTCCTACAGACTACTCTCCTACGAAGATTCTTTACCTGACAAAAACCATAGTCCAAAGACATAGTCCAACTAGCTATAGGGTGTCCTCTTCCCATGACATAGTCATGATCTTGCCCAATGGTTTCCGCCAGAAAGGGTCCAATAGAGTTCAGGAAGTCCAACTAAGCCATAACCCGAATCTGTGTTTCAGCTTATGTTCCAAAAGCCTTCATTCTACAGTGTTAAAACTGTCCTTTACTTACATTATTATGTTTTCAGTTTTTTCATAACTTGAAAAACACACATTGGAGACTCAACTCAAAAACGCACTCTTAAAAGAAAAAAATCCAAAGGAATAACTTAAAAAGTCAAAACAGTAGGAAGGGTGGGGGTGGGGGGCAAAGAAAAGAGACCGTGATAATGAGTACAAAGAAAGTTCAGGGACTGATGATGTCCTACTTCTTCTTGACCTAGGTGCTGGGTACATGGGTCTCCTGAGTTTATTAATCTAAAACACAGGCACATATTTCACACTTTTTTCTATGTACAAACATTTCACAATATTAGGAAAGAGGGGAAAGCTCTAAAAAACCCGAAGTAGCTGATTAGCCAATTATAGCCAGAAGTGTTACCTGACCGACGGAGTTTTTAAACTTTGAATTTGTGGCCAAAACTTTTACCTTACAGATATCCTTGCTAATGTATGCAATGATATAAGTATAAGGCTATTCATCACAGCACTGGTTGAAAGAGAAAATGGCTGGAAATAACCCAAATGTCATATCAAAACCATCCATGTAATACATACTGTCAGGAAAAAAAGTGAAACTTCTTGTGGCGACATGCAATGTTCTCGACATATATAGTGTACATAGTTGGCTACTACTTTTTTAAAAATTATATCATATTTGCTTGTATATACACAAATCTCTGTGGAAGGATATAGAAAATCTGACATCACTGGTTGCCTCTAGAGATATTCTGCCTAGATGGGGATCAGCTTGAGCAGACTTCAGTGTATATAACTTTGTATATTTAAGTTTTGAACTATATAAGTAGGGCTTATTCACATCCACATACCCACTAAAGTGACAAAAGACATTTTAATTCCATACAAGACCAAATAATTATCTTTGAAAGTTTAATATATGCAAAGAAGAGAATCTTTTCTAGCATAAAAGTAAGCAATAATTCATCCAAACAACTAGACACACCTAGTTGCATCTTACAAGTAAAGATAAATACAATCTGCATACATGCATGTGTTTGTACACAAAAGAATATGTCTAGATTCTAGAGCAGCACTGTCCAATTTGGTAGCCACCAGCCACATGTGACTAATAAAATAAAATTTAAATTTCAATCCCTTGGTTGCACTAGCCACATCTCGAATGCAAAATAGCCACATACACAGTTAGTGGCTATAGAATTGGACGGTGCAGGTGTAGATGAACATATCCATCACCATAGAAGTTCTCATGGACCACCCTTTTCTAGAAAGACCCTCAAAACACTGGGGAACTTTGGAGAGGGGAACTCAGTAGCTGGGAAAAATACTGAGATGTAGAATTTCCACTCTAATAAAGACAGGACTTAGCCTGTGCTAGGCAATGTCCTTAATATTTTTTATATTAACTTAATCCTCACTGGATTTCAATACAATTGGTTTCCTTTGCAAAGACATGCATTTTATTTAATACATTTGAAAACACTCTTCTGAGAATGGGGCCACAGGTGTCACCATACAGTCAATGGATTTAAATTTTGGACCATGTGTGTATTGTTACTAATTTTTTTTTTTAATGTATTTTTTTACATTAAAGACCATTACCTATAAACCAAAATCCAGAACTCATAAGTCTCAATAAAAAAATTAAAAAGCACTACAAGTTAAATGAAAGGAAAAAGGGGAGCGGGTATAGCTCAGCAGTTGAGTGCCTGCTTCCATATAAAAGGTCCCAGGTTCAATCTCTGGTACCTCCTAGAAATTTTTTTTTTATTTTTTTTATTTTAAGGGAGAAAAAACCCAACCCTCTCCTTCATTTTTTTATTTCATTTTTTTCAATCCATCCACCCATAAACCAACTGGTATAGTCTTTTCAGATAGGATTTTAAGTTTAAAATGTTTCTGTGTAACAATGACCCAAGCATCAATTTTATCCCAAAGATAGGAGTTTTACCAGAGGTAAGTAGCTAGACTTTTCAGTTTGGTTTAGATTTTACTTTCTTTTTTGATCAGGATAGAACAAAAACTTGAGGCCCAGATCTGGGTTTGAATTCTAGCTCTAACTTAGAAACTATTAACTTCAGTAGGAGAAAAAAAAATCACTTTAAATATTAACTCCTTACCTCTAAGAAGTATTTACCCAAAATATTACGATTAGGAAAAAACTACAAGAAAAAATGTAGTACACGTTATACTTTTCCATTAAAATATCTTCTTTCCCAGTTAATACTTGATTTTGTGGCTACATAAACTGTTACCCTAAGGTGAGCACCATAAGTAGAATTTCTTTATAGCAATACATGTATTAGTTGAAATATAAAAGTCTTGAGTGTCCCTATAACAAGAGCAAAAAAACGAATTGTATAACTAACTTTCCATATAGCATTTTATAGTAATGAGTTTAAAGTATACAATTAATAATACAGAAGTGCACATTTTAGCTTTAAAAATCATTGCAAAGCCATGAATTTTAGAGAAATCTTAATGGACTTACTATTACCTTCCCCAAACAATTGTTTTAAAGACTAGCAAAATTTTCACTGGAATTTTTTCAATACATGCAACTCTGTGACAGACTTTTCTCGAGAATTACTAAAAAGTAACAGCACTAAGGTATACTAAATTCCACATTTGCATTTTACTAGTAAAATTGTTCACATTAGCAAGATATTTTAACAAGCAAATCATATGAAATGGTAAAGGCCAAAATCTAGTGCGGTGAGTAGGAATAAGTATACAACTAAGTCGGCCCTCAGATTTCACAAGGTACTATTTTTTCAGGTTGCTTTACTTCTGTTATCCAACAGCAGGACAATGGGATTTAAAAACAATGTCCACATATTTCATCTTAATAGCTGCAGCAAAGTATCTAGTAAATTTATCAAAATCCCCTCTTCTGAAATTTCAACCTGGCTTCGCTTTCACACCTTCCAGGTTTTTAGGCTCCCTTAGCCCCCCAATTTAAACACACTATCCAAATTTCTCTGAGTAAGAACTAGAACAAATACCATACTACATCATTGTTATCTTTGACTACTATTTCACTGGGAATTAAGAGCCCTAAAAGTTAACAATGAACAAGATATAGAATCACATATTGTGTAACTTTGTATCTCTAAAGAAGACTTGGTACAATGTCAGAAACATATTAGGGGCTATAAATACTTATTGACTGAAAATAGTCTTTCACCGCTTCGGGGTTGTGTTTTGTGTTGTTGAAACAAAATTGTACAGCTTTGCAAAGTCTAAGGGACCTAAATGTTACTCAAACTTCACAGAATACATTATTATACAGAAGTTATTAACCTTGCCCCCATTACCAGCTGGTGACACTGAGTATAGTGGGTACTAGGACAGATACAGTCATAAACAGACATCAGAGCACATTAAAGGAATTTTAAGTCAAAATTTTAAGAATTCATCCTACTTGTTTAAGTAACATCAGCGTTCTAAAATAAGTTAATTGCTTTAGCAACTTATTAGACAGCTCTCCTGTCAACCTAATTTCCAGGAAAATAAATGAAAACTGGTGCCAATAAAAAAGTAAATAAGCAGAAAAGCTGCTTTAAATTCTGGCAAAATAAAGAGAGTTTACATCACTGTAGTGAAAAATATGTCTTTCTGTATTCCACAGGCCTTTCCACGACTAGAACCTTTGAGGTAGTTACAAGTCTTTAAAAAGTCAACGTGAATTCCATTATCAAAATCAAAAACTACCATCAGATACATAAAAATATCTGGCAGCCAAGGTCTAGAACTGGTTCCAGACAGTGTCAAATGTTTTCTGGTTGCTAATTAATATAATCCATTATGCCCCAAAACGTTGTCACTTAGGCGTCACATTCATGAAACCGCAGCGTAGGACCAGAAGTTTCCGTGAGCCAATGCCAGCAAATCCAAACTATGACTAAGAAAATCACTCTTTCGGGAGTAACTACCAACTTTCTATCCTAGGATCAGCTTGGTTCAACCAGGTTTAAAATAGTGCCTAAATTGAGAAGAAAGGCTCCAGAATGAGTAAAATAAGAAAACAATCAAATGGAATATTTAATTTCCAGTAAGTTGTCTTAGAAATCTTACATATGATAAAGACTCGGAAGAACACGCATCTAGACCCATTCGCATTCTCTCAGGCGTGCGCACTGCACGGAAAGGATGAATGAATGGAAGACAGGCGCGTGTGAAAGGCAGCTGGTCCAGCCGGCAACCAGACCCGCCACAGCGATCAGTAGGCCTTGCTCCTCCCCCTTCCCTCCTCCATGACAGCCCAGAATCGAGCATGCAGGGGCGAGGACAATGTGATACCCCTTCTCACCACCTCCACCCCACATCGCCTCCGTAAAGCTTCACCGCGCAACACGCGGCTTTCCTCCCACCCACACCTTTCTTTCCAGCGTTGCAGGCAACCCTGGCAACTCTTCGGCGCGCCGAAGTAACACGCGCTCTCCCCTCTCCGCTGCCCCGGCGAGGTCGAAGATTATCCGCGCGTGCCGAGGCACCACTTTCATTACCCATCCTCAGGCAACACGCGCCCACCGGTCTAGTATAAGATAATTCTCGCACGTGCCCTATATCCAAGTTCCTAGACTGGAGCTCCGAAGGGAGGAAAACGCTGCCCCCGGGCTCCCTCCTCCATCTCATTCCAGGCCGGCTCTTCGCCCACCCTCCCTACAGATCCCGGCACCAGCCCAAAGCCGGCCCCGCGCCCTCCAATCCCGAAGAAACAATCCCCACACGCCCAGCCCAGGGCCTCGGTCACCCTCCACCCTTGCAGGCACCTCGCAGCTCCGCAGGAGGCGCCGCGCCGCCCCTCCCCCATTTCTCTCCCCCAGTTCTCGGGCCCCCACCAGAACGTGTGAGCTACACGCCGCCGCCACCAGCCTCCAGGGCGCTCCCAGTTGCCCGCAGGAGGTCAGGCCCAAGAAGAGGGGGAGGGGGCGGCAAGGGGTAACGTGCGCGCCGGGAACGCCGTCCCGCGGGATCTCCCTTTCCGAAGTGAGCCTGAGCGCGGGGACCGGTGGGGGGTGGGGGCGAAAGGCAACACTCACCGGTTCCACAGTCGCCATCTTAGATCGATCTGATCGCACAACCGCTCCTGAAAGGGGGGGGGGGAGGAAAAAAATGAGATTCAAACCGGATTGGTCGGCTACTGCCCACGTGATGGACGTGTCCGTTTGGCCCTGGCGGCGCCTGCGCAAGACTGCGGCTGCGTGAGTAACGAGAGGCTTCTGGGAAGTGGAGTCTCTTTCTTTCTTTCTTTTTTTTTTAAGAGCACAGAAGTTTAAAAAAAAAGACTGGTCACGTGGTCGATGAGTAGAGTGCGCGGTTCTCAGCGCCGCACACGCTCGCGTGCTGGAAGGTGGTTCTTAGTCCTCTGCTCTTCCGCCTGGATATCGCTGTCGCACTTACTGCCAGGCATGCCTACTGTGTCCTTTGTCGCCCTGTCCTCCCATCTTCCCCTGTAGGTTGGGATTTGCAGGCTCAGCACGCGCAATAAGGCTTCATTTGCTTAGTTGAGCTCCTAGGACAAGTTGCGTTTGTGTTTACTTAGTTTTCGTTTGACTTGCCACCACCATTTTCTCTTTTTAGTTTCAGAAAGACAGTCGGTGTTGAAACAATCAACCCTCCCCCGTCCCCCAGCTCCGCTAACGCGGGTGGTCACTCATTGCCGTCGTTGCGAAAGGTAGCGGGCTGAACCGCCCACAGGACCCACTTGCCACCGTTTGGGGGGAGGGGGAGAGGACCCGTCAGCGTTTCCTGTCCCAAATCCTGAGAGTAAACCTCAGGGCCAAATCCTACGTGGAAGTAAAAATTATTTGGAAGCTGTGTCCTTCGGTTCCACTGTTCTGCTTTAACGTGAACGGAAATAACCTAAGTCCAGGTGCCAGCCAGGGAAGCCACTCCGGGCCCCGCTGACTAAGCCCTGGACTGAGTCAGGAGTCGTTAGGCCGGGTCAACTATGACTCTTGACGTTGACTCATTCTCCTTAGGCGAGTGACATAATCATTTAGTGCCTCAGCTTTTTCATTTATGAACCACCATTTCATACACTTACCTCACAAGGGTGTGCTGTGTAATGACAGTGACCAGTTTTGAAAATGCATCAGACTCTATAAATGGTTCATAAGCAACCGCGTGCCTTCTTAAAGATCAGCTGCTTCCCTCCTGTTTTTTTAAAACAATGTTTTTAGTTTTTCTTTTGTTTACTTTGTTACATTATGATGTACATCTATGCAATTTTAAAATTTCAAGACTTTTCTGTGTAAGTGTAGCTACCTTCATTAGAGACATTAATGTTCAGGAAAATACTGCAGTGTTCAGAAAAATACTGCGATGTTCACAACCACTGCCAATTAGAAATTTGTCCCCACACTAGCATCCTACATTTCCTTACCCTTTAAGATACTGTGCTAGCTAGCTGTCATTTCTCAAGACAGTGTTATTTAGCACAACCAGGTTATTAATACAACAAATAGAGGTTTATAAAAAAACAAAACACCTAGTAGGTTACTAATGTAAGGTTCTAATAAGGAAGACGCTATCTCCTTACTCTTTCCCATGCTTAAGAATGTTAACACTAGAAAAATCAGTACAAACAGGCTGCCTGTGTCTGCCTGCTTATTGTGTTGCTGATGTCCAAAGCTGTGTCATACCTATTATTGAGTACATAATGGATGCTTGAGTTGACTAACACATAATTGAGGCTGTATAAGAATTCACAGGCATTGCCTGTTAATATGTTTTGGTTTATCTGGGTATCTGATGTGATCCACAAACACTTTCATCCAGTTTAGCTCTAGTAGATTCTAAAGTACATAGAAATCTAAAAAATAGTAGTAATAATAAGAGTAAAAGGATTCTCCTTATAGAGATTATCAACTGTTTATGAAACTATCCAGAATAGTTACAGTTGATCCCACTGGTATTTTTTGTTGGTTAAGTAGTATCTGGTTATCTTCTTTGATTAGACAGCTTAGATGTGCTTTTTTTACAATGATGCTAAATAAGAGAATAAGGAAACGGGCAAAGAAATATCCACATGGCACTGAAAGTAAGTGATGCTCTTAAAAAACGTTTAACACTGGCTTACATTGTATTAACCTTCTTTTGATCAAAAACCTCTCCACTCTTGTCACTCATCCTCATACTTTTATAGTACTTGTGAATGCTCCTGTTCATTAGAGCTTCATTTCTCTCCATTGTAATTCTCTATTAACCCACCAAAAATAGTATACTTGCTACTTTACTACCATATTTCTGCTTATACTTAAGGAAAAGACTAGTTAATAAAAAGATTAGATTTATGAAATAGGAAATGGTATCAAAATACTCTTTTCCTTGATCAATTATCTAGTTTATACATAGCTACCTATGACCTGGCTTAATATCCTGGTAGCTATTATTTATAAGCCTGGAATGATTGGTTAACATTTAGCATCTATAAATAGTCATGATCTTTTCTCCACATAATGTATTCCTCATGCTGATAAATTGTCTTTATAGATTTAACTCATGGGAAATGACTTTAAATAATTTGACAAAAGGTATCACTTGTTTTTGTTGTGTAGTTACTTCTTTGCCATTGGAGTGTTTAGATATGGCAGATAACCAGCCATTGTTTTGCTGGGCTTTTCAACTGTGGTTCAAATTGACTTTACCTGCTCTGATATATTTCTCAGAAATATTACTTAGGACTTCTTTTTTTTAAAGACAGTCTTTGGAATTTTAGATATTTTTTAGATTAGGAGCCTTTCTTCATCTCTTATCAGTTTAGGCAAACGTTTTTCTTACAATGAGTGGGTTTTGAGACAAAAGCTGTGAAATTGCACAATAAAGTAAGTGATCCTTAATAATGATTGTTGGATGATAGCTTTAGATATAATCTAAACCAATCCCTGGACAGTACTAACCTGACATCCTTTCTTTTAACCTTGTTCACTCTTTTTTTGAAAACTGGTTATACATATTCTTTATGTCATGCTCATTTTTGTTATTGTAATTTTCACTTTCTACAATGATTTTCCTTTAGAAAGATCTAGGATGATGGCTCATAATAAGATAAATATTCTTTAAATTATAATTGTATAGTTTAGTGGTTAACAGCATGAGCTTTGGTGTCAAACTATCTCAGTTCATAATCCCAAATCCATCACTTACTGTGTGACTATAGGCAGGTTACTTAGTCTCATTGTACCTCATTTTTGTCGTGCGTTAGATGGACATAATAATAGAACCTATCTTGTATGGCTAATGTGAAGAATAAATGAGTTAATCCATATAATTGCCTTAGAATAATTCTTAGGTCTGGAAGATAGGTTTATAGGAAATAGAAAGTGAGAAGACGATTGTGACCCAACACCCATACTGGTGAAACCCACGATAAGGTGGAAGTGAGTAGTTGTGCAATGGGATATGACAGGAGTATAATGATACATTGGGTTGGGCGGTGCAAGCTCAACAGGCGGGTAGGGTTGGGAGGGTGGATTGGATGGTCCATGGAACTAGGGGGAAGATTTGGGGAAGGGAGCAGGTGGACACTGGAGATTAGAAGGTACATGGTTGAAACTACAATGTTGAGAAAGCTCTCTTGGCAATATGACAAGGAAGGATTACTAGTTTAGGATGTTGGATAGGGGCCATTTGGGACAGGGTGCCCCTGGGGCAATATTCTAGAAAATGTGCAAGTGATTATTTTGTCATAGTGTGTTGTATCAGTGGGGTGTAGACCCGCAGAATGAGCAGGAAGGTATAGAACTCCCATCCTGGGGAGATTCTCAGACAGATGGGAAGATGTCTCTTGAGAGTATGGGTGATTCCTATTAGGGGAGGACGGACTAGTGTGTCAAGCCTTCAGCATTGTTGCAAGTATCTATGCATCTTGTCCTTCAAGGAGGGAAACCTGGTGGTCACAGTGGGGATGGGGAGAGAGGAATAGAATAGATGGAAGAGGGGGTATTTAGAGGGCCATGGAAGTGTTCTGCATCATCTTGTAATGATGGATACAGAATATGTTAAAATTCATCAAAAATTTTATAAAAGTGTATGGTCTAAAGTATAAACCATAATTGGAACCATTGACCATGGTTGGTAGTTATGTATCAATATTTGTACACCAGTTGTGGCAAATATAGCATCCATATGTAAAAAGGTTATTGATAAAAGAGGGGGAAAAGGGGAGAGGATGTTGGGTGTTTGGGAGTCGGCTATATTCTGCATGTGACTTTACTGTGACCTAAAAATTCCTTGAAGACAAAATGAAAAAAAAGTAAGATACTGGGGAAGAAATGGAAGAAAATCCCACTGCACATATAGGACAACAGATATTACAGTGATGAAAGATAAAATGTCAAAAAAAATTTTTTAACTATTTTTCATTGTTTTTAATATCCCAATTTTATAAATTTTATTTTAGGTTCAATTTTTCTAAATTATTATTCATTTTATTTCAAATGTTTAAACCTATCATTATTTTATTTTCCTAATAAATGTATTTGGCAATATTCTGGTCTTCATTTTTGAAGAAGTTTTGGATCACAGAAGGGTTACAACTATGGCAGGGGAATATCATTGGTGTGGGGTGTCAGTGATGGGGGATACGTGGGAGGAAGTTCACCTGGGCATACATATAAGGTATATAAATGTATTCAAGTGTTCATGGGGCATTGCCACAGTGGGTAGAGATTCACAAACTGAAAGAATATCCAATTCCCATCCTGGCAAGCTCTGTCACATTCTCTAATGGAACAGCAACAATCACCCAAGTACAGGGGAAATGACCAGTGTCCATTGATGGGCCCTTGATATTTGCAACTATCCTTATGAGCCTTTGTTTTTGAAGTTACAACATAGGCTAATGTTGTATGGTGCCTAAGTGTTACCTGCTGAGAGCCTTCCTGTTGCTCAAATATGGCCTCTCTCTGAGCCAAACTCAGAATATAAATGCATTACCTTCCCCCAAGCCTGGGACTTGACTCCCTGGGATGAACCTTCCTGGTACCGAGAAATTACTACCAAACACCAACAAGCATTGCAACTGGAAAAAGACCTTGAATAAAAGGGGGAAAAGATAAAGACAAATGAGTTCAAATGGCTAAGAGACTTCAGAATGAGTTAGGAGGTCTTCCCAGAGATAACGCTTATGCATGTCTTAGCAGGATCTCATAGAAAGCCAAAATAGATACTACCCCAAATAGTGGGCCTCCTGAGGGCTCTGGAGACACCCAGGTCCCACGGTAATGGCAGATATCTCCAGAGTTTGGTGCCTTGCCAGTGGGCCCTACTTTGGAGCTTTTGCTCCCTAGTCTGATAGAATTGGACTCAGATTTGTCTTCTCTACACATGCCTCTTCTGTCCCCTCTATTTGAACCTATAGTTGGTGCTGGAATTGGTAGGTATATGTCCAAGAGACTTGAATCCCTGGGCTGACCATGTGCCAGCTGGGCCCTGAACCTCAGCAGAGTCACAAAACCTACTCTCCAGTTCATTGGATTCATCCAGGACAACTAACAAGGAGGTGAAGATGGAAAACAACCACACCAAGGAACTGAGAGAATCTACAACTGCAAGGAAGAGAGGCCCATCCATCAGCCATATGGGACTGAATCCCCCTCTCAATTTGAGGTGGAGTGGGCATCACCATTCCAGAATCCGCAGGATTGGAGAATAAAATATGGCCTAGAGTGGATTTACTGGTATCTACTATAGACTTATTTTGATTCTAGCAATGGAAGAAATTATATCATTAATGTGGAGACAGTGGCCACTGGAGGTGCTAAAGTCAGGGAGAGAGACAAAGAGGTATAATATGGGAGCAATTTTAGGACTTGGAATTGTCCTGAGTGGCATTGCAATGACTGATATGGGTCATTATATATATGGCCATAACCTACAGAATTTAAGTGGGAGAGAGTGTAAACTACAATGTAAACTATAATTCATGATTAGTGCCAATATTCCAAAATGTGCCCATCAATTGCAATGACTGTACCACTCAAATGAAAGAAGTTGTTAATGTGGGGAAGGGTGGGAGGTGTGGGGAGTGGGGCATGTGGAAATCCCTTATATTTTTTTATGTAACTTTTTATGTGATCTAAGTATCTTTTAAAAATAAATGTATTTTGAAAAAGAATAATTCTTAGAACATAGTACACATTCAAAGTTACCTATCATTGCATGGAGTACTTGTATATTGACATAGATTTCTTACCTACTTTTTAGTACAGTGTAATATATTTAAGAAGTCTTTTTTTCAGAGAACCAACCTCAGCAAGGTATCTTTGTGGGTATTCTAAGCTTCCAAATATTCAAAGTCATTTACCATTTATTGGTTTTCTATAACATACAAAGTATCTTCCATATTGGTTACTTCATTTGACCTTTATATGAATTAAATATCATCACCCCCATTTTATAAATAATCAGACTCAGTAAAGTTAAGGGAAATGTCCAAGTCCATACAGCCAGTGAGTAAATGAATTTAAACCCAATCTCTTCAAGATTCTTTCCACATACCATAGCTGGTTCCCTCTGATAGGATATTCCAAGCTCCTGTTTCTCTTTAAAGGATTTCTAATCTAAATTCGTTTTCAGAACTGACAAGAAAACATTCAAGAAGTACTAACTTACTAATGGCAAATGTGTAATAGCCTAAAGATATTTAAAGGACACAGGAAGCACAGGCACTTCCCTCCTGAACTGTAAAATCTGGTTGACATGCTAAGTCATAGAAATATAAATAGTTCAGTTCCCATACAGAAGTGTGACTAAGAGCCAAATGATGCAGCAAACAAGCACCACCTTAGCAAGCACATAATGAATGACTTTTTCACATAGTTTCTTCTCTTGTTTTATTTAGGTCCCTGTTTACATGTCATATCCTGAGAAAGCCTTCTTTGACCACCCTATCTTGATTAGTAGCCTCACTACTCTTATCACCCTTACCCTGCTTTCTATTTCTAAAGACCACTTCCTAATCCTAGTGACAAACCTGATACTGTTGTTGCCAGATTTTCTCTAGATTCGTGGCTAAGCTACAAGAAATGAATTTCAAGAATGAGCCAGTTTAGTTAGGCCAATAATTTATTAAGGAAGGCAAGGAAGAGAAATGGGAGGAAATGACAGATTAAGGGTCCCAGGTAGAGGGGAAGGGGTTGAAAAGGGATAAAGAGGGCTGGTTTACAGGCTACAGTCCCCCATTACAAATTACAAATGCCCAGGTTTACTTGTGTGCTGTTTCAGGAAGGGGGAAAAATGCAAGAGGGGGCCAGTTCAGCCTTTGCGCTTGCTTTTTGAACCATTAATTACTCCGTCCCTTTGCTAATGTCAGGGAGGAATCCCAGGTTTTGCTGTTTTGATTGATTACACCAGCCCCTCAATCCCCCCGGAAGGACCCAATGATAAGGCCCCTTGAAGCGTATTTGGGGCTTCTCCTTGACTCTTCCAAATGGGAGTTCTTACAGGGGTCTCCCAGCAGCCATCTTGTGGGATACCAATGGCCATGTGTTTAATGGTGGCAGTGTTTCTGCGAGGTTCCAGATCTGACTATTGATTCCTAATCTAGCCTGCCTCACTATATTAAACATTAATTGTTGGTAATCTCCATTACTAAAATATTCGCTCCTTGGTGATTTGTAGATAGATTGTAAGTAAATATTTGGGGAAACACAAATCTAATCAAACTAACCAAGGTCTAGCCTCAGGACTAATAATATAATGAATAGGAAAATTGCTGTATGCCAGGCACTATGCTACGCATTTACGTTCCTTTTTATTACTTCATTTAATCTTCAAAACAACACTCTAAGGTATCACCATTTTTTAGATATTGAGGCTAAATCTTAGGTTAAAAAATCTGCCCAAGACCACTCAACTAGAAAAAGGAGAGCCAGGTTATGAACACAGTTCTGTCCTAAGGGCTCTTAACCACTGTATAAAATGTCAAGTACATTGTAATTGGATAGCCTAATAAGAAAGATCAATGTCTGAAATAATGAGAGATTAAGTAATAATCTGCAAAGAGTACATGAAAACTTCATTTAAGTAGTATGTTAGACCAACAATAAAAGACTTCCAAAATGAACTTAATTTACCTTAAATTATTAAAATTGAAATTAGGAAAAAAGTAAAATATGTAGGCTAAGATGAATAGTCTTTACAAATAATCCACAAGATTGTAAACACCCAAAATTCTTCAGAGATTGGGTGTTACTCTAGGGAGTCCTGACAGGATTTTGATTGCTACATGCATGATTAAGTGTCTGCATTGTGCTTGCCTAAAGAAAGAAATGTGTTAATGGTTGGGAGTTGGCCTGCTTACCATCTGCAAAAGAGGAATCCGGAATGACAATATTTGGTGATGAATCTCCAGCATTGTTCAGGGGACTTAGTGTCCTGGCATAAAAATATGAATTTCTGGTCTGTCAGTCCTAACTGGGGGTGATTGTTTGAGGACACCAATCATTAATGCTGTACTACTCTTTCACCTCATTTTGGTTGCAGACTCATGATAAATATTTCTTCTCACCTATTTTTTAAACTTTTGTTAAAACATATATAAATCAAAATTTCTTGTTTTAAACACTTTCAGGCATACAATTCAGTGGCATCAATTATATTCACAATATAGTACTATCACCAGTATCCATTACCCCAACTTTTCTATGACCTCATACCAAAACTTTGCACCCATTAACCAATAACTCCCCCTTCCCCATTACCCATCCCAACTTGTAATCTACATCTGTCTCTATAAATTTGCTTATTCTTGGTATTTACTATCACTGAGGTCATACACTCTTTTTTTGTGTCTGACTTACTTCACTCAACTTGATGCGTTCGAGGTTGTATCTTCCCATTTTTATTTGTATGTAGGACTGATGGAGAAACATGAATATCCAGATCACAATAATTACTCAGAGTTGGTTTTTAAAATGACAATTTAAAAAAATTTGTTTGAATTATCTTCTATGAGTTTGGCTAAAGAAAAGCTACTCCTGTGGATTGGATTTTCTCTGTGTCCTCAGATTGTGGTGAATCTCTGAGAAATGCTATCCTAAAGGAATAGTCTGGGTAGCCAACCAGCCTTTCCCATGACTTGCCATTTTCTTTCTATTCCAACTGTTTCACTGGAAATCTGTGAATTAGGAATTCTTGATTCAACTGCTTCTAATCCTTCATTTTAATTTCGGAATTTGAAGATATACCAATTGTGTATTATTCAGGAAAATATGGGATACACTAAAATTCTTCAGACATGACCCTGAAAGTGTCTCAGGGAGACAAGAATGCAGCAGTTAGTAAAAAAGCATGGTTATTGTTTTGTGAAAATAGATAATAAAATAATGGTAGTAACATCCCCAACTGAACCATTTGTATCTTTTGAGAATAATGAGAAATCTGTATTAAAGACTTGCTATCTAGGGAGAATCTTGTCAGCTCTATGGATGCATTCAGTTCAAATTGACGAACAGGATTTAGAGTTTCGAAAATGGTAAGTTAGGAAACAAAGGTTCAAGCTTTATCATATCAGCACCTAAGATTAGAGATAATTCACTCATTAAACAGGAGAAGGGAGGGTTTGATCCAGATATATATCCAGTTAGCTTCTGAAAACTGACTTCTGGGAAATGACAACTTATCATGCCTGGCAGACTTATTAAGAAACAAACTGTGGGGCTTAAATGCAAGGTAATTCACAGAAATGGCACCTTAAGGAAACTAATCTGACCTTCCCTAAAAAGGTTTTTTTATATATCTTTTGTTTATCTTAAAGGCAGGAGAACTTAGATAAGAGTTAAATGTGATAACTATTTCAATTTACAATGAAGTAAAATGAAAAGGTGAGTAAATATGATCTTATTTATTAGAGCATAATTTTCACAGGCTGAAAGATTTTTGGAAATACTAGAAAACTTGGAAAATATCAGCAATTATTGTTAAGCTTGAAACACCTGGGGGAAACGGATTGTGCTTTGTTGATTATGAAAGAGATTGGCTAATGTAGTTAATACCTGACATATAGAGCAATGAACGGTACTTAATTGATAATATTTAGGAGTGAAAGCACTTAAATGTTTTAGCTTTTTATTCTTTTTTTTTTTTCTGTTTTAAAAAGCAATACTCTGTTGTATGTGAATTATGTCACATAGAGCTGTATTTTTTTTTAAAGATTTATTTTTTATTTATCTCTCCCCTTCTCTGCACCTCCTTGCCCCCCACCCCGCGTTGTCTGCTCTCTGTGTCCATTTGCTGTGTGTTCGTCTGTGTATGCTTGTATTCTTGTCAGCAGCACTGGGAATCTGTGTCTCTTTTTGTTGTGTCATCTTGCTGTATTAGCTCTCTGTGTGTGTGGTGCCATTCCTGGGCAGGCTGCACTTTTTTTGTGCTGGACAGCCCTCCTTACAGGGTGCACTCCTTGTGTGTAGGGCTCCCCTACACAGGGGACACCCCTGAGTGGCATGGCACTCCTTGCACACATCAGCACTGCGCATGGGCCAGCACTGCGCATGGGCCAGCTCATCACAGAGGTCAGGAAGCCCTGGGTTTGAACCCTGGACCTCCCATGTGGTAGGCGGATGCTCTATCCATTGAGCCAAATTTGCTTCCCTTTATTTTTATTTTTCACTTTTTTGTTTTGTTTTGTTTTAGAGCTGTATTTTTTAAAAGCCAGAAAAGCAAATGTTAAGTAAAGAAAACTCAAGGGAATTGTTAGCTATTTTCTCGTTCTTTTTTTTACCCCACTCCCACCCCCACCCCCATGGCTCCCTCATCTGTTTGCTCATTGTTTTTGCTCATTGTGCTGGGAACCAAGCCTGGGACCTTCCTTGTGAGGCAGGCACTCAACTGCCTGAGCTACATTCATTCCCCTTGTAAGCTATTTTCTTAACTCGCCTAGGGAACAAGGGTATCTAAGGTACTCAAATAGAATTTCTGTTCTTTTGGGGAATTAAATTAAAACTGAAAGAAGATAAGATTACTTAAAAGCCTGGTGCTTAGCAGTATTTTTTCAAAATCACACCCATACCCAGAGATGAGTTTAGTCTTATTTTTTCACTTTTATTTTTTTTTATTTTTTTTTTTATTTATTTATTTAATTCCCCCCCCTCCCCTGGTTGTCTGTTCTTGGTGTCTATTTGCTGCGTCTTGTTTCTTTGTCCGCTTCTGTTGTCGTCAGCGGCACGGGAAGTGTGGGCGGCGCCATTCCTGGGCAGGCTGCTCTTTCTTTTCACGCTGGGCGGCTTTCTTCACGGGTGCACTCCTTGTGCGTGGGGCTCCCCTACGCGGGGGACACCCTTGCGTGGCACGGCACTCCTTGCGCGCATCAGCACTGCACATGGCCAGCTCCACACGGGTCAAGGAGGCCCGGGGTTTGAACCGCGGACCTCCCATGTGGTAGACGGACGCCCTAACCACTGGGCCAAAGTCCGTTTCCCCATTTTTTCACTTTTAAGAACTTGTTTAATGGCCTCCAGCAATGATGATATAGTAATTAAATATTGGATTTTTTCCAACCTGTTTTTAAAAATTTTATTGTAGTAATAAATACATATACAATATAATTTACCATTTTAATGAATAATTTTTAAATATACATATCATTGGCGTTATTTACATTCACAATGTTGTGCAACCATCACCATCATCCATTACCAATTTTTTTCATCATCCCAAACAGAAATTCTGGACTTTTGTTTTATTTCATGTTTGCTTATTTTCTACTTTGCAACTGGAATTTGGTTTAAGTTTTACATTGAGAAGAGAGTAACAGCTTAAAGTGGTTTGAATCTATAAACTAAACTTGTTTTTCAAAATGGTCAGTGGATCTTGGAGTTGAATTCGAATTTTTATCATTTTATTTTATTATTCTTATTGTTACTCTTTTATGATTCTTCCCTTGGTAATTCATTTATTTTATTTATTTATTTTTTATTTGTTTCTCTCCTCTTTACCCCCCCTTCCCCCGTCCCAGTTGTCTGTTCTCTGTGTCCATTTGCTGCGTGTTATTCTTTTGTCCGCTGACAATAGCAGCAGTATGCGAATCTGTGTCTCTTTTTGTTGCGTCATCTTGCTGCGTCAGCTTTCTGTGTGGGTGGCACCATTCCTGGGCAGGCTGCACTTTCTTTCCCGCATGCGAGGGGCTCCCCTACGCAGGGGCACCCCTGCATGGCACGGCACTCCTTGCGCGCATCAGCACTGTGCGTGGGCCAGCTCCACATGGGTCAAGGAGGCCCAGGGTTTGAACCAAGAACCTCCCATGTGGTTAGGACGTCCTAACCACTGGGACAAGTCCGCTTCCCTTCCCTAGGTAATTTAAAAAATGTGTTTACTTTTACCAGATGAGTTCATTTTAAACACAATATGGCAAACAACACTGAAGAAAAAAAATTTTAAGAAAACCTCTCCTATTACTGTAACATGTCCACAAGCTCACCTATTAGCTTTTGCAATCATGGTACACATGCAATTGTGAACTCTGTGTTATTTCACACATCTTATTACAATATTTTTTAAGCATTTATAATCTGGATAACAGTTTTTTTTTTAATTAGAAAAATTGTAGGTTTACAGAAAAATCATACGGAAAATGCAGAGTTCCCATATACCATCCTATTATTGACACCTTGCCTTAGTGTGGAATATTTGTTATAACTGATGAAAGAATATTATTATAATTAATGTTAACTATAGTCCCTTGTTTACATTAGGGTTCCCTGTTTGTGTTGTACAGTCTTATTTTTTTCTTTAATTTTTATTCTAGTAACATACAATCTAAAGTTTCCCATTTTAATCACACTCAAGTATATAATTCAGTGCTGTTAATTATGTTCCATGTTGTACTACCATTACCACAGTTATGAAAACTTTTCCATCATTCCAGATAGAAATTCTGTACAATTTAAGAATGAATTTTGAAGAATTTTATTTTGAAAAATTTTCAAACTTACAGAAAAGTTGAAATAGTAATTCTCACAAATCCTTCTTCTGAATTCCCCAATTGTTAACATGTTGCTCCCTTTGCCTGGTGTCTCTAAATCTCTCATTGTGAACCATTTGAGAGCAAGTTGCAGATATCATGACCCTTTACTTCTAAATACCATGGTCCTCCTAAGAACAAGGATGTTTTCTTACGGAACCATAATCCAATTAATGAAATCAAGAAATGTAATACCGATTTAATACTTTTCTCTAAAACATATTCATATAATAAATATTCAAATTTGTCACATCCCAATAATTACTTTTATTATTTTTTAAAATTTCTTTATTTCTCCCCCCGCCCCTTCATTGTCTGCTTTCTGTATCCATTCACTGTGTGTTCTTCTTTGTCTGCTTATCTTCTCTTTAGGCGGCACAGGAACTGATCCTGGGATCTTCTGGAGTGGGAGAGAAGTGTTCACTCTCTTGTGCCACCTCAGCTCCCTGGTCTGATGAGTCTCTTATTGTCTCTCCTCTGTATCTCTTTTTGTTGTGTCATCTTGCTGTGCCAGCTTGCCATGCAGGCCAGCACTCGCATGGGGCAACTCTTCTCTCAGGCTAGCTTGCCATGCAGGCCACCTTGCCTTCATCAGCAGGCCCCAGGAATCAAACCCTGGACCTCCCATATGGTAGATGGGAACCCAATTGCTTGAGCCACATCTGCTTCCCTAGAAGAGTTTTTTTGAAGATTGTCTCTCCACTTAATTTTTCTGATTTTTCCTGAGACATTTTAACACCCAATGCTGACTGGGTTATTGGGACCTTGTTATGTTGGTAAAACACTTCCATAGTTGTGCATTTTTGGCAGGAATACTATATATTGTGTCCTTCCTAGAGTATCACATCAATATTGGTAACATTATTGGTTTGAGAATATTCATCTGAATAGATATATCACAATTTACTTACTGTATTCCTCATTGTTAGATATTCAGGTTATTTCTAGTTTTCTCCTACTATGAATAATGCTTCAGTGCAGACACTATGAGGAATTTTTCCCCCATATTTTAGACAATTCCTTCATGATAAATTTTCAGCAATAGAATTAAATGTTTATATTATATAAATGTAATGTTTTCTCTTTATGCATACTGAATTCATTTTGATCTCCAAAGGCTTTGTGTCAATAGAACATGTTAAAACAAACTTATCAGCATTGAGTGTTTAAAAAAATTAAAAGAACATATTGTTAATGATTATTATCTCTAGTTTCAAAATGTTTCTATTCATTACCCTTGCCTTTTCCCTTTATACTTTGAAAATATAAAATTTTTGTTTTAACAAAAAGCTGAAAGTACAATAAACATCTGGAAACCCTTCGCTTAGACTCTCCAATTATTAAACTTTGAATCAATAAGAATTGATAAAAATATTTGTGGCATTGAAGAGTAATCAGTTGTTCCAATATTTTACTTATTTATACATATGCATATATATGTAGGCAATAAATATGTATTTACAATATATGGAATGGCAATACATAAGATACATTTATTCAAATTGTGGTCTGACTCACTTGGAATGCTTTCTTAAAAGGCAGGTTTTTGCACTTTGCCCTAGATCTGGTAATACTGAATCTCTGAGGGTCTCGCTGAAGTAGCTGCATTTTAACAAGTTCTTTTGAATACTAAGATTTGAGAAGCCTTGATTTAGATTAAAGAACTCTAAAGAAAATAAGTTGTCTAATGTACACAGCTTCTAAATATTCATATATTGATGTGATTTGGGCACGTAACAGTATTTCATTAGGTTTTTCTTTCATCAAGAAAGACAAATTCCTCTTTGAATTTTTTTTTTCTGGGAGAAAGAAATTTGAAACAGAAACTTTGTGATTCTTGATGTTTTATGCCCTCTACTCACCTAAATGTAATTTTACTCTCTTGTCTAGGTTGTAAGAATTATAAATAATTCTATATCAAACTATTGATTTTCATAAAGTTTTCCTAATTCTTGACATATCATAGATTTATATGCCCTAGATGTCAGTCTAATTTTTCTCTGAATATAAATCGTGTATGAATGCTGTGATATACCATATGGATCCCCCTTCAATGGCGGATGTTACCACAGTTTCTGGGAGTTCTCCCTTGTGTGTCTGTGTCAAAACTCCCTCTACCTGTCTTTTACAGGGAGGGATTCATGTGATTGCATTTAGAGCACCTCAGGGTAATTCAGGATAAGCCCTGCCTCTCAAGATCCTTAACTTAATCCCATTTCTTATTTAACAGGTAATAGTCACACATTGCAGGGATTAGTATATGGGCATATTTTTGGGGCCACCATTCAATCCCCTTCAGATGGCTTCCAAGGAAAAAGTGAAAGCAGGTTAAGTGATGTTGAAATATTAGCTTGCAAAATGATGGAAGGAATCAAAAGTCTCAGAATGGATATACAATGTAAATTATATACAAAACCTATCAGATGATTATGTCCATGGGGAGGCCCAGGGGATATACCCTTTACCAAGCCCATAATAGACGAGCTAATGAAAGGGTCAATAACATTACTAAAAAGTTCAAGGGTGCCACTCCTTTGTTGGCTAAGCTTAAAGTAGAAGAGACTATTACAGAATTAGGCTCACTGATAGCCATGGGGATACTAGGACCTTGTTTTAGTTTGCTAAGCTGCCGAAAGCCAATACCATAAAACGGGCTGGCTGTTAATAGTGGGAATTTATTGTCTTACAAGCTTGCAGTTTCGAGACTGAGAAAAATGTTCAAATTATGACATCATCAGGCAACGCTTTCTTTCTGAAGACCTCCTGCCAACAATCCCAGACTCCTCTGTTACAAGACAAGGCACATGGTGACATCTGCTAGTCTCTCTCTTCTCTTCTGAGTTTCAATGCTTTCAGCATCTTGCTTCTGTGGCTTTCTCTCTCCATATTCATCTCTTTTACAAAGGACTCCAAGGAAGAAGATTAAGATGCACCTTGGGCCACACCTCAACTGAAGTAACCTAATCAAAAGGACCCACTTACAATAGGTTTACACCCACCGGAATGGAACAGCTTTAAGAACATGCTTTTCTGTATGCTGAAACATACAGTTTCAAATGACGACAGACCTCAAAACAATAGAGACCAAGTGGAAACACGTAACTGTCAAAAGCAAGGTGCTTACAATTATAATGATAGGCGATGTCAGAGTAGGCAGTCAAGGGTCCTGTCCCTCAGAATTATGAAGGTAATTAAGTTAATAGACATGTAGTCTCTCAAGGCAAAATAGATGGACAGCCAACAAAAAAATCAACAATGGATGATGAGGAGGCTGAGGGCACTTACATCAATAAAAAGTTGCTATCTCTTGCCTAGTTCCTGGACCTGAACCTGTTTTTAGACCCAAAACCCATTGACTGAAGAATAAGTTGGGTGCCCAGGAAAAAGGAACTATGATAAGTAATTTCCCCTCCTTCCTCAGATCGACCTATAGTCATTTATTTGGGTTATTGTACAATTTGGGAAAGAGAATACTCAAACATTTAAAATCCTTTTGGACTCAGATCTGACTTGACATTGATTCTTAGAGCCCTGAAGAATCATCCTGGCTCCCCTGTTAGAGGGAGGAAATATAGAGTTCAGGTAATATATGGAATCCTAGCCAGGGCTCACCTCACAGTGGATCCACTGTACCCAAAGACCACAGTGGTTATTTTACCAGTCCCCAAAAATATAACCAGAATAGACATACTTGGTACTTGGGACCTTAACCCATGGGGGAAGAGCTATATAGTGTGGAAGGCCAAATGTAAACCTCTGAAACCTCCCCCTTCCTCACTTCAGATAAGATAAAAGCAACATTATATTCCTAGGAAGGATGGCAAAAATTGGAATGACTGGTCAAACTAAAAAGAATGAAGAGATGGTTGTCCCCATCATATCTCAATTTATTTCACCAGTCTGGCCTTTGCAAAAACTGGATGGATCCCCCAAAATGACACTAAACTATTGAAACTCATCCACACAGAAGACCCAGTTGCAGCTGCTATGCCAGACATAGTATCTTCACTATAGCAGATTAACGTGGCCTCAGGTACAGAGTATATAACAT
Organism: Dasypus novemcinctus; assembly: GCF_030445035.2. Lineage (NCBI taxonomy): Eukaryota > Metazoa > Chordata > Mammalia > Cingulata > Dasypodidae > Dasypus > Dasypus novemcinctus. The sequence goes on along the minus strand of NC_080673.1, from coordinate 103,554,288 downwards.
TTGATTGGTGAAATTTGTTTTCCATCCCTAATCAAAATGATGATCCTGTGCATTTACATGGACAGGACAGTATACATTTATAATTTTGCTCTAGTGCCATGACATAATTTATAGTGCTTCTGTCATATATAGTCTAAAGAGATTTCTCTCTCAACATCCTGAAGGACATCACATTGACACAATGTAGCAATGATATCATGCTAAGCTTGGATGGGCAAAAAGGGGCTACCATATTGGAGACTTCAGTAAAACACATTTGTTCCAGAGGGTGGGAAATAAACCCTCTGGAAAGATAAGTGGCCCAGGATTAGAATATATAGAGAGTCAAGGATAGTGGTGAATGGCCTGGCCAACTGGATGGGGACCTGAAAGAAGAAATATGAGAAGATGGGACTCAGGTAGGTCTGAGGTAGAACACATGGCTGAACATATGACAGTGAGCACAAAGTGAGAGTGTTCTTTGTACCAAATGTTAATGTGGACTAACATAGCAATGGAATAGAATAGGGAACCCAGAAATAGACCCAGACAAATATAATCAACTCATCTTTGACAAAAGAGCAAAGGCAACTCAATGGAGAAAGGATAATCTTATCAATAAATGGTACTGGAACACCTGGACATTGATGTGAAAAGAATGATCTAGACACTGACCTTATTCCTTTCAAAAAATTTAATTCAAAATGGACCATAGATCATTCACCACACCAGGGAGCCAAGAGTGCCTACAACTGCAAACAGGAGAATTGCATTCATCGTCCAAGTGGAGTCAAGGCACCCTCTCAATAGAGGGGTGGAGTGGACATAGCCATCTCAGGATCCACAGAATGGAGGAATAGAGTGTAGATTAGAGTGGACTTACTGATACTCTATTCTGGAACTAATGTGATTAGTAGTGGAAGTAAATGTAACACTCAGATGGAGAAAGTGGACATGGTAGCTGCTGAGGGTGGGAATAGGAAGAAGAGATGTGATGTGGGAGCATTTTCAGGACTTGGAGGTGTCCTGGGTGGTACTGCAGGGACAGTTACTGGATATTGTATGTCCCCCCATGGCTCACTGGGTGGACTGGGCGAGAGTGTAAACTGTAATGTGGACCATTGACCATGTGGTGCAGCAGTGCTCAGAGATGTATTCACCAAGTGCAATGAATGTCCCATGATGATGGAGGAGGTTGTGGTTATGGGAGGAGTGGGGTGAGGGGGGTGGGGGGTATCTGGGGACCTCATATTTTTTAATGTAACATTAAAAATTAATTAATAAAAAATAAAAAAAATCAGTTGAAACCCTTAAGAAAATGGACCATAGACCTACATAAAAACACTAAACTTCTGGAAGATAACACAGGAGAAAATGTAATAACCTTGGATTTGACCCTATTTGGGTACAACATCAAAAGCATGACCAATTAGAGAAAGAGGAGTAAGTTGGATTTCATTAAAATTTTAAAACTTTTACTCTGTGAAAGGCACTGCTAAGAGAATGAAAAGATAAGCATGAAATGGGAGAAAATATTTACAAATGTTAATGGTTTCAGAGGTCATCCACCATGGTAGAGACACTGAACAATCAAAACAAAATGACCTTGCCACTTGATGTCACCCAGTCTCTGTCATTAATTACCTCAGTGCTTATAAAAATGGGTACATGAATGGAATAGCAATGGTGGCAGGAAATGGAGGCTATGCATGAGTCCCAAAATATGGTGTTTTAGATTGCTGGGAAAGCAATATACCAGATATGGGTTGGCTTTTATAGGAAGTTTTTTGACTGGCAAGCTTACAATTCTGAGGCTGACAAAAGTGTCCAAATCAAGGCATCATCAGGCAATACTCTCTCCCTGAAGACTGGCTGTGGGCAATCTTGGACTCCTCTGTCATAGTCTGCCAGTCTCTGCCTTCTTCTCCAGCTTTTCTGCTTTCAGCTTCTGGTTGCTCTGTTTGTGGTTTTCTCTCTCAGGTTCCATGGGTTCCTCTCTGAGCACCTGTGGCCTTTTCTCTCTCTCAGCATCTGGGGCTTCTGTCTGAACTCATGTGGCTCTGTATTCATCCCATTTATAAAGGACTCCAGTAAGAGAATTAAGACCCACCCTGGGTCACAGCTTACTGAAGTAATCTAATCAAAGGCCTTTAACTGAAGTAATTTAATCAAATGGCCCCACTTAAATAGGTTCACACCCATGGAAATGGATTTGCTCTAAGGAAATGATCTTTTCTGGGGTATATACACTCTCAGACTACCACTCACCAAGGCTGATCCAACTTCTGTTACTCCCAAACTCCAACTTAGCAGTCAAGAAGAAGAGTCATCATATGTCAGAGGTGATTGACCCCGATAATCATGAGGCGATAGGACTGCCATTTAATAGTAGGGGCAGGGAGGAATTTGCTTGGTGCCTCTTGGTACCTCTGTGGTAGTTTGAAGCTGTATATAAATTTAATCCATTCCCGTGGATGTGGACTCATTGTAAGTAGGACCTTTTGATAAGGCTACTTCAGTTGGTGTGACCCACTTCATTCAGGATGGGTCTTAATCATCTTACTGGTGTCCTTTATAAAGGGAATGAGAGAAAGAAAACAAAGCCATGGAAGCAAGAAGCTGAGTCACTGAAGAAAGGGAAAGACCAGCAGATACTGCCATGTGCCTTTCCATGTGATAGAATAGCCAAGGGTTGCCAGCTAGCTGGTCTCCAGGAAGAAAGCATCACCTTGACGATGCCTTGATTTGGGGATTTTTTTTCTGGCCTCAAAACCATGAGCAAATAAATTCCCATTCTTTAAACCTGACCCATTTCATGGTATTTGATTTGAGCAGCCTAGGAAACTAAAACAACCTTTTTGCTCAATTTCAATGGCAAATGGAAAAGTACAGAAACCTTGCTCTAAGAAGGGCATCACATTCAGGGAATCATACCCCTCAGTGATAAGGGAATCAGCCAAACCACCAGGCAAGCTACTGAGACTAGCAAAGTGCTCGCTGATGGAGAGGGGAGTCTTGGATAGTGGAGGAGGGATTAATGAGTTTCAGTGGCAGGCCTGAGATCAGCTGCTATGGTGGGGACTATAATTTCTCCTAAAAATCTTCCTTTTCTTTTTTTTTTTTTTTAGTTATTTTTTTTATTAAAATTATTTATTTTTAAAAATTACATTAAAAAAATACGAGGTCCCAATCAACCCCACCGCCCCCACCCCCCAAAATCTTCCTTTTCTAACTTTCTCATAGGAAAACTAGTCCACTGGAATCTTGGAGGAGCTATTCCAAAAGGTATATGAAGAAGTTGATCTGAGTGGCTCTCAGGAGTGAACTGTAGTGGACACTCTGATGAACCACAAAGATTCCCCTTTAATGAATGCCTTGTTGCCCCAAATTCTGTGTCTGAGTCTACTTCCTGGGGAACCCAACCAGCAACAATCAATATACAAAGATAGCATTTTGAAAATTTGAATAGTTGCAATTTGGTGTGTAGGTGTAGGAGAATACCTATGTTTAGTTTACTTTAAAATATACATATATAGTTTTTAAGTTTTATTTATTTACTTTATTTTTCTTTACTTATCTCTCCATCTCCCAGATGGTTCTCTCATCTGTCTGTTCAGTGTTTGTTTGCCTTTTCCAGGAGGCACTGGGATCCAAACCTAAGACCTCCCACATGAGAGGCAAGTGACCAATGGCCTGAGCCATACCTGTTCCCCACACACGGGCTGCGGTATCTGCTGGCTTGGCTTCTAGTTCATTGTGGCAGGAGGCAGCATCTAGCTCATTGCAATGAGAGGCAGCATCTAGCTTGTTGTGGCAGGAGGTGGTGTCTGCTTGTCTTTTTCAGGAGGCCTGGGGACCTGAACCCAGGACCTCCCATGTGGTAGGCAGCTGCCCAACTGGTTGAGCCACATCCGTTTCCCAGAAATATTTTTCAAGATGTACCTGCATTTGACCTGAGCTGGAGAAGTTCATGATTAAATTGTGAATAAATGGGAAAATATATAGTGGCATAATTTATCATAAAACCCTGTGTACATGTATGTGAATATGTGAACCAGAGAGTGAAGGGTATTAGGTCTCAGTGTGACACACATGGTAACTTTAGCTGTGATTTCCATATTTTTTTCTAAATGACTATATCAAGAATTTATATGTTCTGACCCAAAGGATTATTATTGCTATTTAGTATAACATGGTTTGAGAATGTGGCTGAATATTATTATACTTGGATGGCAGTTTGAGATTATTTATGAATTCCAAAAAAAGAGAGAGATTGATTATATTTGTAAACTGGTCTGTTCCTCTGGGCATGATACCCTTTCATTGTATGAAACTCAAAAGTTGTACATTTACTTGGTTAAATCAAGATTAGGGCTTTGATCTGACCATGTCGCTGCAGTGACTCAGGGTTGAGTCCCGCCCCCTTTGTAGGCTATACAAACAGACATTCAATCAAGGAGACAGAAGGAGATGTACAAGAAAAGAGAGAGAGTTCCACAGGCAGAGAAAAGGACTTGGATCTTGCAGCCCAGGGAGAGATGAACCATTCGCCTGATACTTTGTAGTGGAAGAGAACAGAGCAGCTGAGCAGCTAAGGAAGGAGAGACCAGGCCGACCATCTTACTTCAACTGACTTTGTGTAAGAAATCAACCTTGAGTTGGACTCATTAGGGCCTTGTAGCTGTAAGCTTTTACCCTAAATAAAATAAATACCCTTTATTAAAACCAACAGATGTCTGGTTCTTTGCATCAGCACTCCTTTGGCTGCCTAATACAATAGCTTATTCATATCTATATGGGAAACACTAACCTCTTGAAATTATACTCAATATGTTATTTATAATGTCTCTGCTCTTTTTGTTTGGCTTGAGAGCAGATAAAAATTCAGCATTCAGACCAACTGACCCTATTGTCCCCTATCCCCACCACCAATTTCTAGCCCCTGGCTGCTAAGAGAAGACTTTCTCACATGAGTGACATTAAGTGACATTAGAATACCTATCTAAAAATAATATTTGGGAATCACCAACTTAAGGTAGAGTTGGACTCATGCACTGGACTCTTACAAATGGAGGAAGGAAGGAAGGAAAAAGATATTTTAAAGATATGGAAAAAAAGAGACTAATGTAACAAACACTCATGTACCTAGTACCCAGATTTTACTAATGTTACCATTTTGCCGTATTTACTTCAGATTTTTAAATGTTTTATTTTGAAATAATTATAGAGTCACAGGAAGTTGTACAGACATATACAGGGTGGTCTCCTGTACCCTTAACCCAGCCTCCTTATGCTAAATACAGTGTTGTAGCTATTGCTGCAACCGATTTGTATTTCTCCCGGACTATACTTCCTTTCACCTTCACCCGTGGCACTAAAGCATCCTTCCTTAACACTGAAAATTTTAAAACCTTTTTATGTATTATTGGTCATATGTAACTTATAAGAGTTTGTTGTGTTCTCTGACTTAAGATGATTACTGTTTGCCACCTTCAAGAAAATGGTCAAGGAATTAATGTTTGATGCTTTGTCAGAATCTGCCATAGTACAAATTGGAATCACTAGTCTGGATACTAGTAATTAATACGACATGAGACTCATGAAAAGATTGTGAACAGAATTGTTGAAAGATAGGCTTTAAACTATGAAAATTCAACAGTTGTGTAAGAAGAGGGAATTGTTCACATGAATTTTACTTAAATCAGTTTTGGTGATTTCTAGCTCATTAAGCCACTGCATATTGTCACCCATTCACTGATAATGAGGAAAAGGTATCATAGGCTGATATAGCTGATTCTACATAGATATTCCCTGAAGAAATAACATCCCATATTTACAACATTTGAGGGTCCTATTAGTGAAAATAAAGTTGCAAAAGCCTGTGTAGCCTTAATGACCTACCTTAAAATGTTGTAACTACCTGTCTTAGTTTCCTAGGACTCCCGTAAAAAAGTACCACAAATTAGGTGCTTAAATTTGGCATTTTAGGTGCTTAAAATAGTCTTAAAGAAACATTTATTTTCACAGTTCTGGAGGCCAGAAGTCTGAAATCAAGGTGTAGGCAGGGTCATGCTCCTCTGAAACCTGTAGCAGAAAATTCTTCCTTGCCCCCTCCTAGCTTCAGGTGGTTTGCTGGCAATCCTGGCAGTCCTTGGCTCACAGCTGCAGCACTTCAATCTATGCCTCCTTCATCACATGGGATTCTCCCCTTGTGTCTGTCTGTGTCCAAATTTCACTTTCTTATAAAGACACCCATCATATTGGACTAGGGCCCACCCTAATCTGGTTTGTCTTCATTTTAAGTGATCACATCTTCAAAGACAGTATTTCCAAATAAAAGTCATATTCAGCGAAACACAGATTGGGATTTGCGGAGATCTTTTGGGGACACCATTTAACCTATACCACTACCACATAAAGTAATATTTCAGAGGTGGGAGGAATGAAATGGGAGGCTCCTTCAAAAAATTAAAGAGGATGTGTTACTGGGGAACAGCTTAAACAAAAAGAAGGGAATTATTGGAAGACTACTTGTGAATCTCTTTTAACTGGAAGAAGTTGGAAAAGACATGAATGTATTATGAACGTCTTCCAAAGCTCCTCTGTCTCTTTTTCTGCGTGCTGCACGTCTTCCTCATTCTCTCTTACTGACACTTCCTTTCTCCAACTTATAGGAAATATGGCTACCAAATACTCTAAACCTTATTGACATATAACTGACTTTGCCACTATAATGATACTGCTTACATGGCCCTATGTTAGAGTAATCCAGGGAGAAAGAGTCCTGGGTCAGGTGCCCATACTTGATCCAGTCAACAAAGTACAGCAGAATGGTGTATGATGATTGGCCTAACTTGGGTTATATGCTTACTCTTGCACCAGTCAATTATACCTGGGAGATAGCATTTGTAAGAACTTAGTAGCTCTTGTGTGAGTCAGAGAGTTTGGAGGGGAGGAAAAAGCAGTTTCCAGAAAAGGGGTGTGATGTGCTGCCAAAAAACTATTACTATAGAAGAAAGACCAAGACAATAGCTTAAGATCATACATAGATGGATCATTAGCCAGATCGACCAACCTAGACATTAAAAAAGATGATGAACTCTAACAACAATGGAGCACAACCTAAAGCACGTTCTGAAAGAACAGCAATATGAAAACATCCAGAAGGAGGTATCTGTGTTTTAACAATGGTTTAACAATGGTTGACTCAGAGGAGTGTGCAGGAGGAAGGGTCATAGGGATGCTTTCATTTTTTATGTTTCTATAGTCTTTGAAATTTTTATGAGTATATGTACATTTGTAGTATTTCAAAGCTTGTATATAAATAGTAAATATAGCTAGAAAACCCAGGATTCCTTAAAAGTCTTTTAAGAAACTGTATTGGGATTATTATATACAGGAAAACCAATACAGGAATGTCATATGGGATGAAAAAAAAAACCACACTAGAAGCCACAGAACATATTCTGTGAAGTCACAGATTCTGAAGATTTGAATTCTGGGAGAAGAGTATCTGCAAGAAATATAATACTCAAGCTGATGAAATTGATAAAGTATGGATGTAAGGTCATATGTAACCTGTAAGTACATTCGAGTCTAAGGAGATAAGAGAGGAAAATAGATGACTAGAGGAATATGAGGCAAGAGAAAGTTGATTGAAGATTCAGAGAAAGATTAGAGGTTACCAAGGGTTGGGAGGGCAGGGGGATGGGATGGGGATTTATTGCTTAAAGGGTAAAGAAGTTCTGTTTAAGTACTGGAAAAGTTTTAGTAATGGAAGGCAGTGGTAGTAACACAGCATCATATATGTAATTAATGTCACAGAATTAATTACAATTAAGTGAATTATACACTTAAGAATGGCTAAAATGGCTAAAAGTTTTATGCTGTAAATATGACACACTAATTAAAAATATATGTATTTATGTAAAATACTATTTTGATGTCAAAAGTCCCTAGTAATAAATGTCATCAAAAAATAAAAATTGAAAAAGAAATATAGTTGGCTAGAAATAGCAAATATTTCTAATCCGAGGTTATTGAGACCTGTAACAAGAATTTTAAAAATAAGAATGGGAGTGGGGAGGATAAATTTAGTTAAGGTGAATGCAAAGTGATCATTAATGTCTTCCCAGTGAAAATGGCCTGAGGAAGTGTAATGTTAGGTGAAGTGTAATGAAGTTGCCTTGTTAGATAGAACTTGACATTTGTTTTAACAAATTTAAAAATTGCCAGCTGCTAATCTAAAGGGAGACAGAAATTCACAGCAGATCTTAACTCTGAGAATCACTGAGTGACTGCTCTTAGTTATGTAAATTTAAGGGTTACCCTTGCCCTTTATTCTGTGATTTGACAAAGGCTGTCAAATCACAAAAAGGCTAATACTTTTTGGTATGCTCATTTTCATAGGAAGCAAGAGCCTCCTGGGTAGAATGGAGCCAAGACCTTGACCCTTTCTCTTTTGACATTTCAATTTGTTAGAATTGCTCTGATAGGATGAAATGGTCCTAAGTGATGCTTTCTGGCAGAAAAGGCTATCAAAGGCATCAAGAATTCACCATGAGGAAAGGGGTCCTTTGGGGTAATGATCAAGCCCTGTGGGGCATAGAATGCAGCTAATGTGGAAGATTTTCCCACCCCCACCTCACATCTTTCATGTCTTGGAATATTAATATAAGTTAAAATGCTGTTGCTCTGGGATTCCAAACCCAGGGTGATCTGTGCCCCATCTTGACCAACAAAGCTACTGTTGTTGTAGTAGTAGACAAAATCATGTCCTCAAACAGGCTGAAAGTGAACTGGTCCACTTCTCTAATTCTTTCTTCTGCAATTAATCAGTTTAGAATTAGGACAAAAGGATTCCCCTTTGGAATGAATATGTTTCTAGGCTTTTTGATAATTTAGGGGTGTTTTAGTTTGCTAAAATTTCTTGGGAACAGTATTCCAGAAATCAGTTGGCTTTTACAATGGGGAATTATTAGGTTAAAAGCTTACAGTTCTGAGGCTGTGAAAATGTCCAAATTAACGCTTCATCAGGCCATGCTTTTCTCCCCAAGGACTGGCTGCTGGAGGTCCTGGATTCCTCTTACGTGGCAGGGTATAACGGGGGCATCCGCTGGTCTCAGTTTCTGCCGCCTTCTCCAATTCTCATGGCTTTCAGCTTTGGGCTACTCTGTCTGTGGCCTTGCTCTCTCCCAGATTCATTGACTTCAGCTTCTGGAGTCTTCTTTCTGTCTCTGCAGCTTTTCTCTGTGTCTGTGACTTTTTATTCCTCCATTTATAAAGGACTCAAAATGAGAGGATTAAGACCCACCCTGGGTCATGCAATCTAATCAAAGGCCTTTAACTGAAGTAATTTAATCAAAAGATCCCACTTACAATTGTTTAACATGAACAGGAATGAATTAGCTTTAAGAAAAGGATTTTCTGGGGTCCACAAAAACTTAAAACTGCCACAAGGGAAAATTCCAAAATAGAATCGACTCCCCCCAAAATTGGTCAAAATTACCAAAATTCAGTCAAGATGACCTAGCTGTAATCTCGGCAAGGCACAACTGGATTGTTATTTTGGCCAAGAAACTTAAAACTGATTGTAATATATTCTTTTTGAAAAAACAAAATAAAACATGCTTTAACAAAGGGGGATGGGAGCCTCCCTGTCATCTGTAAAAATTCCGGAAAGATAAATTTGCTGTGTGTTTTCTGTATTATTCAGGGCCCTGGAACACAAATAAGGTAATTAACCTGTGGGCCCAGAATCTCCCTATACCTAACTAAAACCTTTGGTGTACTTGTCATTATAAAACTCAAAGACAGCTCTACAGAATTAATTATGATAATTGCTTCCCTTCGAATGCTCATGAAGGTAAATGGAGTCCAAAATAGTTTTAATTTCCCTTCTTACGTGACTAAACATGTCCCTTTTCCTGAATTCCTTACCCTGGTTAATAATAAAATCATCTTTTGGTCACTGTTTTTCTAGGAATCTTGTCATTATCTTCCCAATGACTGTTTCTTTTTCTCTCTCATCCTCCACATGTAGTAAATCAAGTTTTAACAATTCTTTAATCTCAAATAGTCTTCTCTCCTCTTTTTTCTCACTATCTTAGTGTAATAGACATCTATAGAATTTGTATGCCTACCTCAGCTTTCTTTTTCTTCTGGAACAGCAAATCTCTTCTTTTGGGGGATCTGTTCTTCTCCCACCTAACTATGTGGTCCTACTGGCACACTCGCAGAATTCCCTGTACTCCAGCCACAAGTGAACATGACCCAGGGTTTGAAGTTAGAAGGGGAGCTCTAACAGAAAGGATGCACTCTGGACCTTGACCTTGTGCGAGTCAAGGTTACTGTAGAGAGGAAGGTGTAAGATTGCCTAACACCATTCCATCCCCCAAATGATTAGTCTAAGTCAGTAAATCAATACCATTGACATTTTGGGCCAGATAATTCTTGGTTGTATGGTACTATCCGGTGCACTGTAGAATGTTTAGCAGTATCCCTGGCTTCTACCCACTAGATGCCAGTAGCACCTCTCCCCCAAGTTGTGATACCAAAATGTTTCCAGATATTGCCAGATATTCCCTGGGGAGCAAATTCACCCTCCGTGAAGATCCACTTGTCTAAACTATTCATGGTAATCCCATTACCTTCTTCAGTGTAAATTTAGGACTGGGCAAGTCTCCCAAACCCAGCCAAGGTGACGTTAAGGGGTTGTCCACTAGAGGGCTTCTGGGAAGATTTTTCTCACTCCTAGGAAAGTGATCCTGAAGGGAGAAGGCTTTCCCTTGATAGAGGGTATTGTGTCTGCAGATGAGTACTTTAACCACTGCAGCCACCTGGTTACCACAGGGAACAAGCTTTTGGATGCAACTAATACGGAGGGAGAAATGCAGGAAAGCTAAATAGAGAAATGGAGGAAACTTGCAGCCTTCAATATTGAGTTGTTGATTTCCCCGCATAAACCTGCAGGCGATCTTATCTCTGGAATACTAGTTATCTATGATAATAAATGGTCTTATTGTTGAAGACAGATTTAGCAGTGGAGTTCTGTAACCTGCAGCAAAAAGCATCCTAACATAAAGCTATAGAAAAGCAGAGTGTATTAGGTAGCAGAAAGTGTTGGATGTTTACATGTTATAAAGCAACAGTAAAGAAGCTAACCAGAGGCGAAAAGAAATGCATATGTTCAGAAGACACAGACATATAGATATTGGTTATATAAATGGTAGAACAACACCAATGTGGAGGTCCACAAACTAGAGCTTCTGAGGTCACTAGAAGTCCAAAGGGACTCTTCATTGCCCAGGCTTGTTTCTTGTTTTAGACTGTCAGTAAAATTCCATCTCCCTAATTGTTTCTTGCATTTTTATAGTAACAGAGCACTAATTAAATCCAGAAGATTTTTCAGGGCCTTGTAGTTTTTACCATTTGTATAACAGTATATTTATAATAGCTACCTTGGATAATATATAAATTTATATGTATGTGTACACTTACATATGTATAACGTTTAGCTGTTAGCTCTCTTTAAAATAAATTATAATTTTGTTGAATAGATAATCCATACATAGGGTATAAAATTCAAAAAGTACAAATGAATACCCAGTGAAGAATAAGTTTCTCACTATCCCTGTTCTCCAAACATCTGATTCCCTCCTTCTTATATACTAGTATTTTACCCTTCCACAGACCGGCTGTGCCTATACAAATGTAAATTCATATGTGTGTGTGTACTAAAAAAATATACATGTACTCAAATAAAAGCATACTACGTACTGTTGTTCATGTTACTTTTCATATATTTGTAGAAGGTATCTTCATATAACAACACATAGGTCCTTTCACTCTTTTCATTCATTGCAAATTATTCATTTTAGCAATGAAGCATAATTTATTTAAACAGTATCCTGGAGGCATTTATGTTTTTGTTCATGAAAAATCTTTTTCTAAGATAAAGAATGGCTCAATAACTTTCTATACACATAAGTCATTTTCACAAGTGACTATATCTAAGAATAGGTTTCAGAAGAGGGATTGTTAGGTAAAAGTATGTTCATATGTGATTTTGATAGATATTGTAAAAATGTCTTGAAAAGCAGTTGAACTAATTAAAACTCTTATTTGATATGAATAAAATTAGTTACCAAACTTGGTGCTTTGCTACTTTCATGACCTATGGTATTTCACTGTTGTTTTAGTTTGTCCATTATTATTGAAGTTAAGTGTTTCTTCTTATGTTTAAGAACCATATATAATTTCTTATTTTATGGAAGTCAGTTCATATCTATGTTTTCCTATTGGGTTGTTAGATCATTTTTATTATTGATTTTATAAGGTTTTTATATATTAAGGAAATTACCCCTTTTTGATATTAATTGAAAATATTTTCCCCAGTTAATGGCTTGTCATTTTTCATAACATTTGATAGCTTTTTCCATGTAAGAATTTGTAAAAGTTTTATGTGATTAATTTTGTCAGTCTTATCTTTTATGACTTCTGCATTTGCATTATATTTAAGGAGCTCTATCCTATTCTAAGAATGTGGGATTTTTATTCTCCCTCTTATATGGTTTTATGTTTTTATGTCTTCCATTTAAATCTTTGAATTATTTAGATTTTTTTCTGCAATGTATTTATTTTTAAAATGATATTATCTTCTATAATTTTTTTAATGTTGTATTATCCAACCAAAAGGGTGCTTGTGCAAAGTACCAAAATTTCGTTGACTTTTAAAAAGGTTGTTTATTTGGGGTAGAACAGTCACAAGGCCCTATGGAGTCCAACTCCAGGTACCATAGGAGGTACTTTCTCACCCAAAGTCATTGGCCATATGTTGGAGCAAAATGGCAGCCTGTCTCTGTGAGGGTTCAGCCTTCCTCTTTTCCCTAAGGCTCTGTGGTCTCACCTCTTTCCATTCTCAGCTCTACAGCTAAGATAAGCATAAGGCTTGTCTTTCTCCCCAGGGCTTGTGTCTTTCTGGTCTTTCTCAGCTGTTCAGGGCTCTGGTCTCTTCAGCTGCAAACTATTAGGCAAACAGTTTGGCTCTCTCTGGGACTCCAGCATCCAAAATTAAACTGTCTGGGTTCTCCTTCTCAGTGTATTTACTTCCATGTGAGAGTCTGTTTTATTCCCACCAAGGGGGTGGGGACTCAACCCTGCATGACCTAATGATGTGGTCAAATAAAAGCCCTAATCTTGATATAATAAAGTAAAAATGAAACCTCTGAATCTAATTGAATATGCCCAGAGGAACTGACCAGTTTACAAACCCAATCCAATATCTATTTTTGTAATTCATAAACAATGCTACAAATGTTTTCTAGTTTATTTTATTTTTTAAGGAAGTACTGGGGAACCTTGTACATGGGAAGTAGGCACTCATCCACTGAGCTATAGTGCTCCACTTTATGTATTTATTATTGTAGGAGTTTTCCATAGTTGTTTCAATGAGCATTTCTATCCAAGTCTGTTTTTTGCCCAAAAAATATTGTCAGTGAGTTCTCTGTCACTGCCACCCTCTTTAACTGGGAACCGTTAAGCCCTCCCATAATATTAGCCTTGTAGGATGGGTACATTCTTTTTGTCATAATAACCACTATAACATACTATGAGTATGTAGTACATACTATGAGTATGTAGTATTTATGAACCTAGCTTCTGGAGTCAGGATGCCTGGTTGAGTTCTGCTGCTTATGTGCTCTGTGCCCTTGGGCTTTTCTGTGTCTCAGTTTCCTTACCTATAAAATGAGATTATTCTGAGAGTTAAATGTCAATGTTGTTAATATATTTTGTTTTTTTTTTAATTTCTTTCCCATTCCCCCCTCCCCCAGTTGTCTGCTCTCTGTGTGCATTCTCTGTGTGTTCTTCTGTGACCACTTCTATCCTTATCAGTGGCACCGGGAATCTGTGTTTCTTTTTGTTGCATCATCCTGTTGTGTCAGCTCTCCATGTGTGTGGTGCCATTCTTGGGCAGGCTGCACTTTCTTTCGCACTAGGTAGCTCTCCTTATGGGACACACTCCTTGTGCGTAGGGCTCCCCTACACGGGGGACACCCCTGCGTAGCAGGGCACTCCTTGCGCACATCAGCACTGCGCATGTGCCAGCTCCACATGGGTCAAGGAAGCCCGGGATTTGAACCGTGGACCTCCCATGTGGTAGGTCGATGCCCTATCCATTGGGCCAAGTCCACTTCCCTGTTAACATGTTTAAAATGGTGCCTGATACATAGTTAAAACTCTGTAAATATTGGCTATTATGATTACTATCCCTCTGCTTAGGAAAGAGAGAGAGAAGGCTAAGGCCATGGCACCTTGAAGACTTTATATGTCTTGGGCTTCTGAGCAGTGTTTCTCAGAGATTGTGTTCTTAACCTCTAGAATTTAGTGCTTCTCTCTTTAATATTCCTCATTTTAGTCTAAATTCTTCTGTATCTGGAGGACACTTCTCAAATTAAAAAAAAAAACACATTTTAATTTTTGAATATGGGAAGTTCTAAATTCCAAACATATAAAAAGAGGTAAGAATAGCATAAAGACCACCCATTTAGCTGTCACCCAGCTTTACTTATTTTCAGCTCATGGTCTTCAAATTTCTTGGTATGAGGTTAGGAACCCTTTTCTAGTTTCCACTCAGAAATGATGCTTTTTTTTTTTTACACTTTTTTAAAAAATTAAAGTTAAAAGATCACAAAGAATGTTACATTAAAAACAATTTTATGTGTAAATTTCTGTGCAAATATTTATATTTACCTTTTCCAATGTTCTTTCTTTATTATGGTTTTGATTACTATTTATTGTCCTTTTGTTTTTTTAAACAAATCGATTTTATTGATATATATTAATAAAGCATACACTTCATCTGAAGTGTATAATCAAAGGTAAAAAAAAAAACATTAAAAAACCATAAAAAACGTAAGAGGTTAAAAATGAAGCTATTATCTCTTCTCTTTGTTTATACTGGTTAATTCAGGTGGTGGATGATCTGTGGGCCTTTACCTAGACCTAACCCTTCAGATTTCCAGTAGGACTTAAACCCAGTACTTGAGACATCCTGATTTAGCTGCTTTTTCTTACAACTATAGCAGCCTTATTAGGCTGTTTCATCTGTTCTATCCTCTTCATTTCCACTCTAATTACCTTACTTTGACCACCATCAATTTTCATTTAAACTATTGCAAAAGCAGCCTAATTGGTCTTCCTGTAGTCAGATTTTTATATTCAGTCCAACTTTCATGCTGTTGAAAGATTATTCTTCTTATATCGGAAGCCTAATTATGACACTTTCCAGAAGCTCAGCTTGCTCTCAGTTGACTACAGAATAAAATTCAAATTGCCTTTTATCTACAAGGAGTCTGAGATGGGCCTTTTCAGTCTTTCACTATAGTGTATTTCACTTCGTACCATATTTCCTCAATTCTAAGATGCCACTGATTATAAGACATATCATGGATTTAATAATAAGTTTTAGGTCAGGTACCAAGGAGCATGTTAAAACCATATATCATTAAATTCTGGCTTTTAAGACCTCCAACTGATAAGATAAGGAGACTCCCCACATTGCTGAGGGCAATCTCCTTTCTTGATTTTGGACACAATCGACTGATTATAGATATAAATACCATCTCCAAATACCCTCACATTAATGAGCAGGCCATTGCTTGACCAAACAGCTAGACATCATAACCTAGTCAAAGTGACACATAAAATTAACTGTCACACACATACAGTATCAGGGTAACAGCAAGAAATGAATGGCATAATAAACTGGGTAACTGGAGGAGAGTTTAGTAAGAAAATTATTAAAAAAATAATGGGCAAAGTTTGAGGAGCCAATAGGGCATGTACAGTATCCCAAGACTAACTTTGACATAGGGCTAGGAGACTATTACAACCTCTAAGTATGAAAGGGTGTGGGGATTATATTAGGCAGCCAAAAGGATGCTGGTGCAAAACACCAGAAACTGGTTGGTTTTTATAAGGGTATTTATTAGGAGTAGGAGCTAACAGATATCAGGCCATAAAGTGTAAGTTACTTGCCTCACCAAAGTCTATTTCTACATGTTGGAGCAAGATGGCTGCTGACTTCTGACAGGGTTCAGGCTTCCTGGGTTCCTCTCTTCCCAGGGGCTCCAGCCTAAGGCCTTGGTATCAAACTCCAATATCAAAACTGTAACGTCAAAAACCCTCCAACTCTGTCCTTTGCCATGCCTTTTATCTGTGAGTCCCCACCTACCAAAGGGTGGGAACTCAATGCCCTACTGACACAAGAGACTTACATAATTACTTAATCAAATAAACCTATGAATCCAATATAATCTAATATACCCAGAGGAAAAGATCGGTTTATAAACATAATCCAGTATTTCTTTTTTGGAATTCATCGATAATATCAAACTGCTACAGCTTCATAAAATGTCTTAGGTAATTTCCCCTCCTCTTCAATTTTTTGGAAGAGTTTAAGCTGGGTTGGTGTTAATTTTTCTCAAAATGCTTGGTAAAATTCTCCTGTGAGATCATCTGGGCCTGGACTTTTCTTTGTTGGGAGATTTTTGATGACAGATTCAATCTCTTTAAGTGTGATTGATTAGTTAAGCTCTTGCAGTTCTTGTAGCATCAGCATAAGCATTTGTGCATTTCTAGGATTTTGTCCATTTCATCTAGGTTGTCTAGTTTGTTGGTGTATAGTTTCTCATAATATCCTCTTATGATCCTTTTTAATTTCTGCATGGTCAGTCATAACTTCGCCCCTTTCATTTTGTCTTCTCTCTTTTTTTCTTTTTTAATCTAGCTAGGGGTTTGTCAATTATACTGATCTCAAAGAACCAGTTTTGGTTTTGTTTATTTTCTCTATTGTTTTTTTATTCTCAATTTCATTTATTTCTGCTCCAATCTTTATTATTTCTTTCCTTCTGCTTGCTTTAGGAGATGTTTGCTGTTCTTTTTCTAGTTTCTCCAATTGTTCAATTAGATCTTTGATTTTAGCTCTCTCTTCTTTTTAAATATAGGCATTTGGGCTATAAGTTTCCCTCTCAGGACTGCCTTTGCTATATACCATAAGTTTTGTTGAGTTGTATTCTCAATTTCATAAGTCTCAATATATTTACTAATTTCACTTACGATTTCTTCTTTGACCCACTGATTATTTAGGAGTGTGTTGTTCATCCTCCACACATTTGTGAATTTACCTCTTTCTTGTCTGTTATTGATTTCCAGTTTCATTCCATTATGATCTGAGAAGGTGCTTCATGTAATATAATTTCAATCTTTTTCTATTTATTAAGGCTTGCATTGTGACCAAATGTGTGGTCTATCCTGGAACAAGATCCATGAGTACTTGAGAAGAATGTATAATCCGCTGAATTTGGGTGCAATGTTCTGTATATGTCTAGTAAGTCTAACTCATTTATGATATTGTTCAAGTTTTCTGTTTCCTTGTTGATCTTCTGTCTAGTCATTCGATCTAACAATTTGAGTGGTGTTTTGAGGTCTCCACCTATAATTGTAGAGATGTCTATTTCTACCTTCAGTTTTGCCTCTGTATTTTGGGGCATACTGGTTAGATACATAGATATTTATGACTGTTATTTCTTCCTGGTGGATTGTCCCTTTTATTAATATATAATGGCCTTTTCTATCTCATAACTTTTTTGCATTTAAAGTACGTTTTGTCCGATATTATTTTGGCTTCTCCTGCCATTTTTTGGTAACTGTTAGCATGGAGTATCTTTTTTCTACCTTTCACTTTTAGCAGGTTTGTATTCCAGGGTCTAAGGTGAGTGTCTTGTAAGCAGCATATAGATGGCTCATATTTTTTAATCCATTCAGTCAGCCCGTACCTTTTGACTGGGGAGTTTAGCATTCACATTCAGTGATATTTCTTTAAATGCATTTTTTTTAAGATTTTTATTTTTTATTTATTTCTCTTCCCTCCCCCCCCCCCCATTGTCTGCTCTCTGTGTCCATTCGCTGTGTGTGTGTTCTTCTGTGCCCACTTGCTTTCTTGTCAGGTGGCACCGGGAATCTGTGTCTCTTTTGTTGCGTCATCTTGCTGTGTCAGCTCTCCATGTTTTCGGCACCACTTCTGGGCAGGCTGTGCTTTTTTCAAGTGAGGCAGCTCTCCTTGCAGGGTGTACCTCTTAAGCATGGGGCACCCCTACACTGGAGGCACCCCTGCATGGCGTGGCACTCCTTGCACGTGGCAGTGCTGTGCATGGGCCAGCTCACGACACAGGCCAAGAGGCCCTGGGTGTCAAACCCTGGACCTCGTATATGGTAGGCAGATGCTCTATCAGTTGGGCCACATCTGCTTCCCTAAATGCATTATGTTTTTTTTAAGATTTATTCTTTATTTATTTCTCTCCATTCCCCGCGCCTCCCCCCAAGTTGTCTGCTCTCTGTGTCCATTCACTGTGTGTTCTTCTGTGTCCGTTTGTATTCTTTTCAGCGGCACTGTGAATCTGTGTCTCTTTTTGTTGTGTCATCTTGCTGCGTCAGCTCTCCGCATGTGTGGCACCACTCCTGGGCAAGCTGCATTTTTTTCGTGCTGGGCGGCTCTCCTTATGAGGTGCACTCCTTGCGTGTGGGCTCCCCTACACAGGGGACACCCCTGCGTGGGAGGGCACTCCTTGCGTGCATCAGCACTGCGTGTGGGCCAGCTCCACACGGGTCAAGGAGGCCCGGGGTTTGAACCGCGAACCTCCCATGTGGTAGGCGGACACTCCATCTGTTGAGCCAAGTCTGCTTCCCCCTAAATGCATTATTTACTTCCATCATTTTATTCTTTGTTTCTCATATGTCATATCTTATTTTTGCCCCATTTTTCCTCTTTTTTTGTTACCTTTCTGCTATTCTTTCTTCTATGCTCTCCTCCAAGCCTCTCTCCTGTCTTTCACTCCAGCTCTAAGGCTTCCTTTAATATTTCCTGCAAAGATGGATTCTTTTTTAATGAATTCTCTTAGTTTCTGTTTATTTGTGAATGTTTTAAACTCACCTTCATGTTTGAAGGACAATTTTGCTGGATAAAGAATTCTCGGCTGGCAGTTTTTCTCTTTAGTATCCTAATTGTATCATACTTCTGTCTTTTTTCCTCCATGGTTTCTGATGAGAAGTCCATACTGAGTCTTACTGGGTATCCCTTGATGTGATGGTTTGCTTCTTTGTTGCTGCTCTCAGAATTTTCTCTTTATCTTTGACATTTGCAATTCTGAGTAGTATGTATTTTGGAGTAGGTCTATTCACATTTATTCTGATTGGGGTATCCTGTGCTTCTCAGACATGTAA
Source organism: Dasypus novemcinctus (assembly GCF_030445035.2). Lineage (NCBI taxonomy): Eukaryota > Metazoa > Chordata > Mammalia > Cingulata > Dasypodidae > Dasypus > Dasypus novemcinctus. The sequence continues at coordinate 103,535,028 of NC_080673.1, read as the reverse complement.
GTTCATTTCTTTCATGATAGTTGAGAAATTTTCAGCTATTGTATCCTCAAATACTCTTTCTGCCCCTTTTCCCTTCTCTTTTTCTTCTGGAACTCCCATGATACATATATTGTTGCATTTCGTGTTGTCATTCAACTCCCTAGCCCCTTCTCAATTTTTTCCATTCTTTCCTCTCTTCAATTTCTACTCTTCTGTCTTCCATATCACTCATTCTTTCTTCTCTCATTTCAAGTCTGCTGTTGTATGTCTCTAATATGGTTTTTCTGTTTTGTTTTGTTTTGTTTTAGGTAGGTACTGGAGATTGAACCCCTGACCTCATACTTGGAAAGCAGGTGCTCAAGGTCTGAGCTATATTGATTCCCCAATGAGAGTTGGATTTTTTTCATTTGTTTATTCCCTTGGGACCTCATATATGGGAATAGGTGCTCAACCACTTGAGATACATCCACTCACCTCTAATGTGTTTTTTTAAAGATTTATTTATTTATTTCTTCTCTTCTCTCTTTCACACACACACACACACCTGTTATCTGCTCTCAGTGTCCATTCACTGTGCATTCTTCTGTGTCTGCTTGTATTCTCATTAGGGGGCTCCAGGAACCAATCCTGGAACCTTCTGGAGTAGGAAGGAGGTACGCATCCTCTTACACCTCCTCAGCTCCTTGTTCTGCTGCATCTCTTATTGTGCCTTCTCTGTGCCTCTTTTAGTTGCATCATCTTGCTGCACTATTTCTCCACATGGGCTGGCATTCCTGTGCAGGCTGGCACTCCTCCATGGGCCAGCACTCATGCATGGGGCAGCACTCCTATGTGGGGCAGCACTCTGCATGGGCCGGCACTCTGAGTGGGCACACTCTCCACTTGGGCCAGCTCACCATGTGGGCCAGCTTGCCTTTACAAGGAGGCCCTGGGTATTGAACCCTGAACCTCCTGTATGGTAGATGGGAGTCCAATTGCTTGAGTCACATCCACCTCCCTCTAATGTATTTTTTTTTTTTAAGATTTATTTTTATCTATTTCTCTACCCTTCCCTATGCCCCCCTCCCCCCGAGTTGTCTGTTCTCTGTGTCCATTTTGCTGTGTGTTCTTCTTTGTCTGCTTCTGTTGTTGTCAGTGGCATGGGAATCTGTGTCTCTCTTTGTTGCGTCATCTTGCTGCGTGAGCTCTCCATGTGTGTGGCACCATTCCTGGGCAGGTTGAACCTTTTTTCATGCTGGGCGGCAATTCCCCATGGGGCGCACTCCCTGAGCGTGGGGCTCCCCCACATGGGGGGCACCCCTGCGTGGCATGGCACTCCCTGTGCACATCACTGTGCGTGGGCCAGCTCTACACCAGTCAAGGAGGTCCGAGGTTTGAACCGCAGACCTCCCATGTGGTAGGCGGACACCCTATCCACTGGGCCAAGTCCGCTTTCCCTTCTAATGTATTTTTTATCTTACCTATCATATCTTTCATTCCCATGAGCTCTGTTACTTTTCTATTCAGGTTTTCAAATTCTTCTTTGTGTTCACTCAATGTCTTCTTGATATTGTTTATTGTTCATGTTAAGCCATATTGTCTTTCAACTCAATTTAATTTTGGAAATTTGTGTGCATCTTATTGATTAGTTGTCTCACATCTTGCGTCTCTCCTGGGGCTTTGATATATTCTTTTTCTTGGGCCATGTGTTCCATTTTTTTAGTATGGTTCGTAATTTTTTTGCTGTTGTCTAGGCATTTGATTAGGATGGTGGGTTTACTCAGATGCTCAATTTCTCTCTTTCATAGGGATTTAGTGGCAGGAGGTTGTGAGTTATTGCTATCCTTCGATTCTTGGTTAAACCCGTTCTAGGTCTTTAGGACTGTCTCTGTTAATTGCTCTAAATGGGGCTCTGAACCCAGTAATGAGTTGCAGACCTGCTTTCTTTTTTTTGTTGTTGTTCTAATTTTCCATTTTATTGTGTTTTTTTCCCCCAGCAAGTAGTATTTCTTCCATTTTTAAGGACTCAGCACCTTACATAGGCTTCGGCGGAGGTTGTGGAGCAGCACCCGCAGGTCTAAATTGAGGTGGGGTGTTTGATCCTTCTGGGCTCCATGAGACTGGTTTCAGACCACCTTGCTGTGAATGGCACAACTCACGCAGTAATGTAGTTTCACATACAGCTTAGGAAGCACATAAACGTCGAAGACACTTGCTTCGGAAATGTCCCTGACGGCTGCGGCCTCTACTATATTTCAAATGACAAACTTCTTAACGGCCTTATCCTTGGACACGCAGCGGGCGCAGTTCGTGCAGCGAATAGCCTGCGTGTGGCCACGGCCCTTTTTGGCATGACCGTTGTTCCTTCTTTTCTTTGTCATCTTGGAAATGAACACGGAAAAGCCAAACCTGCTTTCTAAAGCCTTGGGATAGAGGCTGTAAAGGCCCAAAAAAGTCTTACTTATTTACTTTTCATTTCCTCAAGTGCACTTCCTTGGTATGCCAATAGATGGTGTTCTTTGGCAGCCCTCTCAGTTCAACGCCTGGTCAGAATGTGTTTGCTGCAACACCGACCAGATCAATGTGATAAAGGTTCCTGCTTAGAGGCTAAGACACTTGTATTTCAAACTTTCTCAGGCAGTTCCCCAGTCTTGGCTGGCAGCCCCCTCCCTTTTCCTGAGTAGGAAATAATTCCACTACCCTCTGCATCCTCAACAGTCAGTCCCATTCAGTAGAGGAAGAGATTGACAGGGTCGGATCTCTTTAGTCCTGAGCTGGCTCACAAGGAAAGCAATGCTGTGGCCCCATCTGGCCTGGAGGAGCCTGTGGGACACAGCAGATAAAATTTTGGGGTCAAAAGCTGAGTCACCCTTAGGCTGTATCCTTCTCTCTCCCCTTTCCTGGGGAGGTGAATCCCTGGGGCCTTCTTTGTCTATAGCCCCAACCTCAAACCCTAATAATTTAAAAGTGTCCATAGTGTGAGGGAGGGTGCTGGCAGTAGTAGCTGCTGCTTTTAACTCACAGTTTTGCCATCACAATTCTTTTTTTGTCCCTCTCTCTTCTGGGCTATGTCCAGCCTTCCCCTGGTGTCCTAAACCCTACAAGTTTTTTTGCCAGGCCATTTCTGCTTGTACTCTAGTTATTTTTCTGGGAAAGAAAGAGTCCCTTGTCTTTCTAATCTGGTGTCTTCCCAGGGTCCCTCCAGAAGCAAAATTTTTAAAGCTGGAAGGCATCATAGAAACAACTAATCCAACTTCCTCATTTTATAGATGAATAAACTTGGGCTCAAATAAGTCTTGGAAAGTGCCCAATAAATGCTAGTTGAAGTGAACGAAACAATTCAGCTAAACTGGTCAGTGATATCTCGGGGAGAGGGGTGTTTGAAAAGAAATGGAAAACCTATGGTGCCCTGTCATCTGGAATATTGTCAATGATTTTGATTCTCACTCATGCCTTGCTGCTCTTATCTTATAAAAAAGATGATATATGCTAATGCACATAATGCATCTTAGCAAAGTGTTTGATATATAGTAAACATTAACAAAAATGGCTAGTGGCTCTTGGGGGATTATGGTGAGATAATTTCCAAGAATTTAGATATAAGAAAAATAAGATTATCCTCTGATATTTGACCCTAAAATTAAACACAAATAAATAATGGAACATTTATATAATGTAATAATATATACCTGTTAAAATAACATATGTTTGTAGCTATTGACATGGAAAGATACCTATAGCGTGTTGTTGAGTAAAAAAGTAAATTATAGGGAAGTGGATGTAACTTAAGCAATTGAGCTCCTGCCTACTACATTGGAGGTCCCAGGTTCAGTTCCCAGTGCCTCCTGGAGAAGAAGAGTAAGACAACGAACATGCATGATGGGCAGGTGTGGTGAGCTGATGCAACAAGATGATGCAACAAGGAGACCCAAAGAGGAAAGACAATAAGAGACAACAAAGCAGGAGTGGAGATGGCTCAAGCTATTGAGTGTCTCTCTCCCATGTATAAGGTCCCAGGTCCAGTTCCCAGTGCCTCTTAAAAGAAAAGATGAACAGATACTGAGAGCACATAGCAAATGGACACAGAGAATGCAAACAAAGAGTGTGGGGGGAATAAATAAACAAATTTTTTTAAAAAAAGTAAATTATAAAAAGGCATGAATAATATATATATTTTTTCATTGAGTAATCTGGAAGGATGCTTATTGGATTTCTGGATAATTTTACTTTTTTATGCTGTGCTGAGATATTTAAAAATTTTACAACAATATTGATATTGCAGTTTTTTTGGTCTTTTTTATTATCTTTTTTTGAAAAGATAAATAGATTACACAAAATATTACGTTAAAAAACGTAAGAAAGGAAGTGGATTTGGCTCAACAGATAGAGTGTCTGCCTACCACATGGAAGATCCAGGGTTCAAACCCTGGACCTCCTGTCTCGTGTGATGAGCTGGCCCATGCAGTGCTGATACGTGCAAGGAATGCCCTGCCATGCAGGGGTGTCCCCCATGCAGGGGAGCCCCATGCACAAGGAGTGTACCCTGTAAGGAATGCTGCCCAGCATGAAAAAAGTGCAGCCTGCCCAGGAATGGTGCTGCACACACGGAGAGCTGATGCAGCAAGATGACGCAACAAAAAGAGACACAGATTCCAGGTGTTGCTGACACGAATACCAGCAGACACAGAAGAACATACAGTGAATGGACACAGAGAGCAGACAAATGGGGGAGAGCCGGGAAAGGGAGAGAAATAAAAGAGAAATTTTTAAAAACACAAAAGCAAAAATATAAGAGATTCCCATATACACCACTCCCCACCACCCCTGATATTGTTTTGAAGATCAGAAAATAAATGTAATTTTCATGACAAAAGCAGATCAATAATGGACGATGTCACTTTAAATAGAATGGCCTGGGAAGCAGACATGCCTCAACTGATAGAGCATCCACCTACCATATGGAGGATCTAGGGTTTGATACCCAGGGCCTCCTGACCCGTGTGGTGAGCTGGCCCACGTGCAGTGCTTCTGTGTGCAAGGAGTGCCATGCTGCGCAGGGGCACCCCTGCATAGGGGTGATCCATGCACAAGGAATGTGCCCTGTGAGGAGAGCTGCCCAGCGTGAAAAAAAGTGCAGCCTGCCCAGAAGGGGTGCCCCACACATGGAGAGCTGATGCTGCAAGATGATGCAACAAAAACAGACGCAGTTTCCCAGTTCTGCCTGACAATGCAAGCAGACACAGAACACACAGCAAATGGACACAGAGCGGACAACAGGGGGGAAGGGGAGAGAAATAAATAAAATCTTTAAATAAATCTTTAAAAATAAATAAATAAATAGAGAGGCTTCTAGTCCAAAATGACTGGCCAGTAAAGGATAGAAATTATTAACATATGTAAAGAAAGAATGTGTGAATGTGTTATTAGGGAGACTATTGACATCCTGAATGAGAAGAATCAGAGAAACAAACTGAGCAGTAACCATCTATGCACTGTCCAAGATGGGGAGACTCTTGGCCAGTGGGGAGGTTTCATTGACAAGACCATGCCTACCGTGTAGATGAGTGTCCCAGGCACAATCAGCCTGATGGCCTCAAATTACAACAAAAGAAAGAGAAAAATAAATACCCGAGGCAGAGGACCTGGGAAGGACGTGTGTACATGTAGAAGGCGACGTGCGCATTTCATATCTGCCTGGTCAACATGGTGCACCATCATGCTGGCAGCAAGGTTGTGTGTTGCAGTGCACTGCCTTCGAAGGTTTTCCAGCTTTCACCAAGGCCTTCCCTGGTCTGAAGAATTCCATCACAAATCATCAATGGCTCTTAACACCTAGCAAGGAATATGCCAGCAGGACAAGAATTTGGGTCTGGTGTGGGAAAATTCTCCAAGAACTTAAAAATGCAGCATTGGAGACATTGATAGAAAAATTATTTAAAATTAATCAAATGGGAAGATGGTTTATTGCTGGGGGAGCTGCTGTTGCTCTTGGAGATTATGCTACTGTGGCTTGGGAATGTCTAATGAGCAACTGAAAAGGCTGTAATTTGGCCTCAGTATGTGAAGGATAGAATTCACTCTACCTATACGTACTTAGCAGGAAGTATTGGTTTAACAGCTTTGTTTGCCTTGCAGTGAGTAGATCTCCTGTTCTTAGGAACTTCACGATGAGGCTCTTGGGTGACAATTGGTGCAATCTTTGTAGCCATGATTATAGGGTACAATTAATATCCTGTGACCAGAGTCCTGGCCCACAACATCTTGCTTAGTTGGCCTTTTATTGTTACAATAGTTTAGAATGTTAATCATGGAGAATCCCTGACATTATACATATATATAAAAAAATATATAAATATAACATTGTACACATATATATAAGCTTTGCTTTTAGATTTATAGAACAAAATATTCTTAAAATTATTATCAAGATAAAATATTCAAAGCATGAAGTTTGTTGCATATTTGAGTATTAATAATGTGCTCATAATTATTGATTTTTTTGCCTGTTTATTGAAATATGTAATTGAACACATGCTTACCTTTCTCATCTCTTCAAGAGTTGAAGCCTTTGTCAAAAAAACTAACACTTGGGGACATGGAAGCAGTTTTTCTGCTAAGACAATTGCTTTCTTCTGTTTCCTCTCAGACTAAGCACTAAAAAGCAAAGCAAAACTGGATTATGGGAAGCAGATGTGGCTCAAGCAATTGGGCTTCTGTCTACCATATGGGAGGACCCAGGTTTGATCCCTGGGATCTCCTGGTAAAGCCAAGCCTGGCCTGCACTGCTAGCAGCCCAGCAAGATGATGACACGCCAAAAGAGACGCAGGGGAGAGTCAAGGCGAGATGTGGCAGAAACTAGGAACTGAGGTGGCACAAGCATCAGGTGCCTCTCTCCCACATTGGAGGTCCTTAGGATCAAATCCTGGTGAAGCCTAGAGGAGAAAACAAGAAGAGAAGACAAAAAGAAACAGACATAGGGAAGCCAATTTGGCTCAACTGATAGGGCAACTGCCTACTATATGGGAGGTCCAGGGTCCAAACCCAGGTCCTCCTGGCTCACGTGATGAGCTGGCCCATGTTCAGTGCTGATGTGTGCAAGGAATGCCGTGCCACACAGGGGTGTCCCCTGCATAGGGGAGCCCTACGTGCAAGGAGTGCGCCCCCTAAGGAAAGCTACCCCACGCCAAAAAAGCGCAGTCTGCCCAAGAGTGGCGCCGCACACATGGAGAGCTGACGCAGCAAGATGACGCAATAAAAAGAGACACAGATTCCTGGTGCCACTGACAAGAATGCAAACAGACACAGAAGAACACACAGCAAATGGACACAGAGAGCAGACAACGGGGGGTGGGGGGGACAGATAAATAAAGAAATAAATCTTAAAAAAAAAACAGACACAGGAGATTACACAGCAAATGGGCACAGACAACAAACAGCAAGGGGGGGAGAAAATTTTGAAAAAACACTAGATTATGAACTATATCAATAAAAAGTGGAATGGGGAAGTGGACTTGGCCCAGTGGTTAGGGCGTCCGCCTACCATATGGGAGATCCGGGGTTCAAACTCCAGGCCTCCTTGACCCGTCTAGAGCTGGCCCATGCGCAGTGCTGATAGGTGCAAGGAGTGCCGTGCCACGCAGGGGAGCCCCACATGCAAGGAGTGCACCCTGTAAGGAGGGCCGCCCAGCACAAAAGAAAGTGCAGCCTGCCCAGGAATGGCGCCGCACACACGGAGAGCTGACACAAGATGATGCAACAAAAAGAAACACAGATTCCCGTGCCACTGACAACAACAGAAGTGGACAAAGAAGACTCAGCAAATAGACACAGAGAACAGAAAACGGTGGCAGGGTGGTGGGGGGGAAGAGGAGAGAAATAGATAAATAAAACTTAAAAAAAAAAAAAGTGGAATGAAGAATCTGCTGCCTTAGAGTTTCTCCTAGCAAAATTTTCCTTCTCCTGCATAGACCATTATTTAACTTTCTTGTGACATTTGCAAATTTTTTGATAGAAAGGAGTTATTTTTGGAAGTCTTTAATGAATAAGTCTGTGTGATTCTTGAGATGATTGCTATTTTTGACAAATATTTATTACAGCAATCCAGAAATAACTACTCTAACCATCTCAAATTATATATGATGCTTATTTCTGAAATAAAGTTCTAGCCATGTGGTAAAAAATAGAAGAATAAATATACCATATTAGAAATGAGAAAGGGGATATAACCACAAAACTCTAAGAGGTTTTTTTTTTTTAAAGATTTATTTATTTATTTATTTAATTCCCCCCCTCCCCCGGTTGTCTGTTTTCTGTGTCTATTTGCTGCGTCTTGTTTCTTTGTCTGCTTCTGTTGTCGTCAGCGGCACTGGAAGTGTGGGCGGCGCCATTCCTGGGCAGGCTGCACTTTCTTTCGCGCTGGGTGGCTCTCCTTACGGATGCACTCCTTGCGAGCGGGGGACACCCCTGCGTGGCAGGGCACTCCTTGTGCGCATCAGCACTGCACATGGGCCAGCTCCACATGGGTCAAGAAGGCCCGGGGTTTGAACCGCGGACCTGCCATGTGGTAGACGGACGCCCTAACCACTGGACCAAGTCTGTTTCCCTCTAAGAGGTTTTTTAATCACAGGAAAACTTCACTGTAATCAGTTTGAAAAGGTAAACAATGTGAAATGCTTTTCTAAGAAAACATTAATTGCAAAAATTCTTTTGAAAAATTTAGCCAAGAAGAGTCATATCTAAATAGATTGGAAACAAAAGAAGAAATTGAGGAGATGGTTGAAGAATTAACATTCCAAAAAACATAGAGTCCAAATGGTTTAAGCAATAGATTACATTATATTTCAGGGAACAGAAACTATATATTCTATTAAAAAGATGGGAAATTTCTCAATTCATTTTAAGAGGCTAACATAATTCAGACATTAAAATCATACAAAGACCAAAAAGTAAAGTTAAATGTACAGGAAAAAGTCACTTAAAATTGGAAGAAAAAGAATTTCACAATGAAATGTTAGAAAAATATACCCCGTCTTAAAATAAACCATGGCAAAGTAAGATTTATTCCAGCAATGCAAACTACTGTTTGTATTGAAAACCTATCATATGTGTGTAGTGTTATACATAGAACTGATCCCATTAAAAAGTCACAGGAAAGGCGGATACCGTGTCAGCACCATGAGTACAGGCCCCTATGGCTCCTCTGCTGTCGCCACTGCTTCCCACCCGCCACCCATAGCTCGTCATGGTTTTGACAGGCCGCTCTCACAGGCGACAAGGGCTCAGGCATGTACAAGGCCAGCCTCGCGGGCCACGGTGCACCCTGGGCAGTGTTCCTGTCCTTCGTGGGGCACCCCGGCACCACTACATGATGGTGGGCGGGGACCAGAAGGACTTCAATATGGGTGCTGAGGCCCAGAGCAAGAGGGGCACTCTGACGCTCAAGTACCCATCCAGCCCGTCATAGTCACCTACTGGAAGGACATGGAGAAGATCTGCCACGACACCTTCTGCATGGAGCTGCGCGTGGCCCCCATGAGCACCCCAGGCTGCTGCGCAAGGTGCCCTGAACCCCAAGGCCAACCATGAGAAGATGACGTAGATCATGTTCGAGACTTCAACACCCCCGTGTATACGATGCCATCCAGGCCGTCCTACCCTGTAGCCTCTGGCCACACCACGGGCAGCGTCGTGGACTCGGCGACCAAGTTGCCCTCCACACCGTGCCCATCTGCAAGGGCCACGCCCTCCCCATGCATCTGGGCCTGTGGGGAGGGACCTGATCGGCTACCTGGTGAAAATCCGCCCTGAGCTTGGCTGCAGCTGTACCACCATGCCCAGCACGAGTCCAGCACGACATCAAGGAGAAGCTCTGCTACCTCTCCTGGACTTGGAGTAGGAGATGGCCACCGCAGCATCCTCCTCCTCCCTGGCGGAGAGCTACAAGCTGCCCATGGAGCAGGTCATCACAGTCAGCAATGAGCGGTTCCCCTGCTCAAGGTCCTCTTGCAGCCCTCCTTCCTGGGCATGGAATCCTGTGGCATCGAAACTACCCTTAACTCCATCATGAAGTGTGATGTGGACATTGACAAGGGCCTCCATGCCAACATGGTGCTGTCTAGTGGGACCACATGTACCTTCACATCACCAACAGGATGCAGAAGATCACAGCACTGGCTCCCAGCACAATGAAGATCAAATTGTCAGGTCCCTTGAGCGCAAGTACTCCGTGTAGATGGGTGCCTCTATCCTTGCCTCGCTGTCCACCTTCCAGCAGATGCGGATCAGCAAGCAGGAGTACTATGAGTTCAGCCCCTCCATCGTCCACGACAAATGCTTCTAGTGGACTGTTACTTAGTTGTGTCACACTCTTTCTTGACAAAACCTACCTGGTACAGAAAATGAGATGAGATTGGCATGGCTTTATTTGTTTTTGTCTTTTCCTTTTTTGGCACTTGACTCAGGATTTAAAAACTAGGATGGTGAAGTAGGATGGTGAAGGTGACAGCAGTCAGAGCAAACATCCCCAAAGTTCTACAAATATGGAGAGGAGGTTGATTGTACATTTTCCTTTTTTTTTTCTTTTTCAATGTTTATTCCAAATACATGAGATGCATTATTATAGGAAGTTCCTTGCCTTCCCAAAAGCCTCTCACTTCTCCCTAAGGAGAAGGGCCTTGTCCTGCCCACATTCACACAGGGGAGGGTGAGAGCATTGCTTTCATGTAAATTATGTGTCATCTTTTTTTTTTTTAAAGATTTATTTATTTCTCTCCCCACCCCCCCATCGCCCCGGTTGTCTGATCTCTGTGTCTATTTGCTGCATCTTCTTCTTTGTTGCTTCTGTTGTTGTCAGCAGCATGGGAATCTGTGTTTCTTTTTTTGTTGTGTCATCTTGTTGTGTCAGTTCTCTGTGTGGGTGGCGCCATTCTTAGGCAGGCTGCACTTTCTTTCATGCAGGGCAGCTCTCCTTACAGGGCGCACTCCTTGCACGTGGGGCTCCCCTATGCAAAGGACACCCCTGCGTGGCAGGGCACTCCTTGTGAGCATCAGCACTGAGTGTGGGCCAGCTCCACACAGGTCAAGGAGGCCCGGGGTTTGAACCGCGGACCTCCCATGCAGTAGGTGGATGCCCTAACCACTGGGCCACGTCTGCTCCCCCCCTTTTTTAAAAAAAATCTTCTGCCTTAATACTTGTTCTTTTATTTTTAAATTTTGAATGGTTAGTCATTGTGGCCCCCTTTTTGTCCCATACCTTTAGATGTATGAAAACTTTTGGTCTCTCTGGGAGTAGGCTGCATTGAGGAGGCAGCCAGGGCTTACCTATACACTGACTTGAGACTGGTTCAATAAAAATGCACACCTTAAAGAAACAATAACAATAAAAAAGGTTAGAAGAAAAAGTTCACAAATTCATCTACATAAATACTGAAAATATATTTAGTAAAAATCCAATGTCCACCTTAGATTCAAACTAGAATTGCCAGCTATTCCTTATCATCATAATTATTTACCTGAAGCCAGTAGCCAATGCCATACTTAATGATGAAGTACTATAGGCATTCATCTGATGTAGTCTTGGATGTTTTCATTCTTTAATACTTTTACCAAGGTAATAGTTGGTGTGACAGTTTTTCTCTTTACGAAACCAAAAGAGAAAAAGAGTATGTTCTTGGGAAGCAGATTTGGCCCAATGGATAGGGTGTCCGCCTACCACATGGGAGGTCCAAGGGTCAAACACAGGGACTCCTGACCCATTTGATGAGCTGGTCCACGCACAGTGCTGATGCACACAAGGAGTGCCGTGCCACGCAGTGGTGTTCCCTGTGTAGGGGAGCCCCACACACAAGGAGTGCACCCCATAAGGAGAGCCTCCCAGTGTGAAAAAAGTGCAGCCTGCCCAGGAATGGCGCCACACACACACGGAGAGATGATGTAGCGAGATGACGCAACAAAATGAGACACAGATTCTGGGTGCCGCTGACAAGAATACAAGCAGACACAGAAGAACACACAGTGAGTGGACACAAAAAGCAGACAATTGGTGGGGGGCAGGGAAGGGGAGAGAAATTTAAAAAGAATTAAAAAATGAAGTGTGTTCTTGAACTAACCCATTCCTTGGGGTAGGGGAGAGCTTTTGAATGGACTACTTCGGTGAGGCATGACTCATGTTGAATCTCCACCCTCTTACTGGAGCCTTATATAAATGACACTTAGAAAAAGGAAGTTGCCATTTTGATCCTGCATTGTGTGAGAAAGGAGAGAGAGACAGGACTACAGGATTGCCTATGCTGCAGAAAGGCAGAGAAGCCTGAGAAGCTGAGAGAAGTCCCGGAGTCTGGAATCAACAGAGACTAGAGGCACAAAAAGAGGTCCTCTAGGGCCTGGGTGTAACTGAAGGCTGAGCCACATATGCTTGATAGCCCACAGCTGAACTCAGAAAGAAAGTGGAACAGCCGAGTCTGAGAGAGGAGGCCCAGGAAGACACAAGCTTGTGTCGGTTGCCCATAGCTGGGCTCCAGGAGATGGTGAGCCCAGAAGCTGAAGGCTGGGACCATGGCAGAGATTGGCCACCATCTTATTTCACCAAGTGGCAGGAGGCCAGGATCACCAGTAGGTGACTCGTTGAGAAAGCATCTCTGCTGATGCCTTGATATCAACATTTCATGGCTTTGGAACTATAAGCTTTTATCCCAAATAAATCCCCTTTATAAAAGCTAATACATTTCCAGTACTTTGCATTGGTAGTCCTTTAGCAAACTAAGATAGTTGCCTCACTTGCTTTGTTGTTTGACTTAAGTCAGGTTTCTAAATTTGACCCAGAAACTCAAATACCTACAGGACAAGTCAGGTCACATATATATGTGAATCAGCCAAGGTATAAAAAGCTATTCTTCACAGCAAAAAAAAAAAAAAAAAGAAAAAAAAAGAAAAATGCTGCCTTATTTTTTCTACAAACATATAACATATAGGTAGAAGAAAGATACATTTCTCTGAACTTTACTACAAGAAAGTGCAACAAAATCAGTTTAATGATATTTAGCAATTGACAACAGCATTAATGAGGAAGCCCTGTCAAGTGGTAGCCCCTGTGTGCTTGCTGGCTGAGCAAACATCTCCATTTTCAGGATCTGAAACAAGCAGAACCCACACAGGATACATGTAGTGGGACTCAATCAGTCCAAGTCTGAACATGCATGTAACTCTCCACCAGAGCTGTGTCACGTATCAGAGGTAGGCCTAAGGGATGTGATACAGGCACCATAAGTGTTTGTTCACAGCATCTATTAGAAGAAATGGACCCATAGGAAAAAAAATCTCCAATAGAATGAGTTGATGTCTTTGGTTAAGATCAAGTTCATATGGTGACCTAACCTGCGGCGTGTCAACTAGGAATTTTTTTTTCTTTTTTCTCTTTGTAATTTGGTATTTTTCACCTCTACTTTTTGCCTTGCTCATCAGCAGGTCTTTCACTGTCTCCTGCTACAGAAATTTCCCCCAAATTTCAAAATTCTTTTACCTCATTTTGACAATATCACAGTATTTTTCTCTTCAGCACACACGACATTTTCTAGCCTGAATATTTCTTAAATTTACTCTTTAGCTTATGCAAATCAAATTAATTACAGATAATTTTGAAAGTACAAAATTATGTAATTTTTTAAAAAAACTTAAAATGAAGATTATTCATACGTATGTTAAAGGAACAATAATAGAAATCACTCATTGCTTTTACTATATGCCAGGCAATGTTCTAACAACTTTACATCTGATAGCTCATCTAATTATTACTATAACCCTATGGGATAGGCACAGTTATTATTCTCATTTTCACATGAGGAAACTGTGGTACAGAAATATTAAGTGCACTTTACTGTTCCACACTGCTAACAAATCCGAGTCAGAATCTGGACCCAGATGGTGTTGTTGAGGATTGACTCATGTCCCCCACAAAAGACATATTCAAGTCCTCATCCTCAGTCCTGTGGGTGTGAACCCATTTGTGAATATGATCTTTGAATATGTTATTGATTAAAAAGTGGCCAAACTGAATGATTGTGGGCTTAAATCAAATATTGCTGAACTCCTTATAAACAAAGGAAATTGGACACAAAAGTAGAAACTGGAGTAGGAGACAAAAAGAGACAGATTGTCACGTGATGGTGACACAGACTGAACCACCACCAGAATACTAAGGATTTCAGAGAAAACTTGGTCTGCCAATACCTTGACATTCAACCTCTAGCCTTGAAAATTGTGAGACAATAAATTCTTGTTGTTTAAGCCAACCAGTTTGTGGTATTTGTCCTAGCAGCCCTGGCAAATGAAGACAGTCTGGCTCAAGTCTGTGGTCTTAGCCATTTGCTATGCTGCCTCAAAAACACTGGTTAAAATATTTAAGGAAAACATTCCTTCTTTTATATATACCAATCATTCATTTGCTTATTCTTTTATCATATTATTTTAAAGTGTATACTATGAAAACATATTCTTCTAGAAATGTACAGATGTAAAAAGCAAGCAAGCAAACAATGAACAAGTGTGACAGAAAGCAAGAAATTATAATATAAACTCAATAAAGAAATAGTCTAATCAGCTATATTAGTGATTTATTAGAATCACACTTGCAGGTAACTTTTTTACAGATTTATTTTATTTATTTATTTCTCCCTGCTCTGTCATTGTTTGCATTTGCTTTGTCTGTTTGTTGTGCACTGGTTTTCTCTTTCTAGGAGGCACCAGAGGCAAACCCGGGGACCTCCCATGTGGGAGGGAGGTGCTAATTGCCTGAGCTACCTCCACTCCCTGCTTTGTTGCATCTCATCATGTTTCCTCGTTGTCTCTTGGTTGTGTCATCTCACTTCTCATCTTATTGCATCAGTTCGCCCTCTTTCATGACTTCTCCAAGAGGTATCAGAACTGAACCCAGACCTCCCATGTGGTAGGTGGGAACTCAGTTGCCTGATTCACATCTGCTTCCCTGCAGTTAACTTTTACCTAATTCATGGTAAACCATTCCTGAATCCCCAATAAACACTTTTGACATTTTCTCAACAAAACAAATTCAACACTTTATTTTCTCATTTAATTCTATTCAATTTGGATGAATAAGTTACTCTAAGCAAATCTGATTTTGTCACTTTCCATGGGTTATCATGATAAATTTAGTCTTTATTTTCTTTATTCTTCAGTCCTATGAATTACTAATAACTTTCTAAATTTTCCTAAGATTCTGGATTTCAATGATTTATTACTTGTCAAACAATTTTCTTCAATGTTGCTGAAGTCCTGCAAGTCATATTCAACAAAGCAGTTGGCTCTGACATGATAGAAGTGGGCTTTTTCTCGTAGGTACAGTGATTTCTGTCACTATGTTATCACTATGTTATCATTTGCTATAGGGATGACTCTGTTCTGTTTCTTGGTGAAAAGAGCATATGTATTTGTGCAGCCTTTCTTGAAGACTTCCTTCGAATGTGGTAGGTAGAACTGGGAAGGAACAAAATACCAAACAGTATCAAAGCATAGGTGAGTTTCAGACATGAGCAAGGGTGTGTAGTAAACTGGTAGGATGGGCCCATCAGGAACCATTTATATGAGGACAAAGTTGCCTCTTGGAAGAGATTATTTTGAAGAAAGAACAAGGCTGAAGAAACTATGAACTTGAGTTTTTAAAACAACCTTTGTTGAAAGATTCTGTGGTCAGCCTGATGGCTATCTGTCAGCTTCATTTCATTTATAAGTCTCCTGTGTAAGTCTCTCCCCTAGGGAGAGAATGGGCTGTAAGTAAAAATTGAAAGTGCAGATTCACTGAATGCTGTAAAATACCAGCACCATGGGCTGGGATTCCCCCTCTCAGAATTGAACTAGACAAGGAGAGAATCATCCTTCCTTCAGTGCCTTTGTGGTGGTGCTTGCTAAGAGGAGGTGGTGAAGGCACAGTTTAGCAAGAGATACTGCCAGGGAGAGCAGTGGCCAAGACCAGTAAGAATTGCCATGCCTGGAGAAGTAGACAGACTCTGACATGCCCAGTGGAACAATAGCAATGCCTGGAGGGAACTTGGTGCCTGTGGGAGCCTCATACTGATAAAATGATCCAGAGGTCTCTCAGAAGATCGGTACAACCCAGCAGAAATTGCCATGCCAGCAAGCAAGACCAGATTTTGTTAGGGAAGTACTGAACTGGTGGAAAGGCTATAGGTTCCAGTGAGCTAAACTGACATGTTTCTGATCATATGAAAGATACCATTGGAGATGCCTGAAACACCTCAAGAAAGTGAGACTTTAAAGGAGAACTCATATCTTGTATTATGCTTGTGATGGCATGAGCTAGTGACTTCTGGGTTATTCTCCTTAATGTGACTTTGTATCCACAAGCTAGTGGAAGCTGGACAAGTGGGTATATAAAACAATTTAGTGGTCAGGAAGCTATCATCAGAACTATTGGGGACATTTGAAGGGGGCCAATGGAGAATTTGTGCCATAATAATTTGAAGACAAATAAAAAGTATAATTGCCTTTTATAGTCACAGGCTATGATGACTAAGATGTTTAAGATGAAATAATTCATACTTGGGGAAATGTATCAATTTGAACTCTTTGGCCATTGCTTTATAGAGGTTATGGGGAACAAATCGTGTCTGTATATAAGGGGATGGAGTTTTATCCCTAAATGGAAAGAATATTGTATTAGTCAGCTGAAGGGGTGCTCATGCAAAGTACCAGAAGTTTGCTGGCTTTTAAAAAGGGTATATATTTGGGGTAGACAAGGCCCTAAAGAGTCCAACTCAAGGTACTTTCTCACCAAAGTCATTGGCCACGTGTTGGAGCAAGATGGCTGCTGGTCTCTGTGAGGGTTCAGCTTTCCTCTTCCTCCTAAGGCTCTGTGGCCCCAGCTCCTTCTCTTCTTAGCAGGACGTTAGCATAAGGCTTGTCTCTCCCCCTGAGACTTGTGTCTTTCTGGGCTTTCTTAGCTGTTCAGGGCTCTGGTCCCTTCAACTACAAACTTACAGGCAAACAGCATGCCTCTCTCCCCGGGCTTCCAGCATCCAAAACGAAACTCTGAGTATTTACTTCTGTGTGAGAGTCTGTTTTATCCCCACCAAGGGGGTGGGGACTCCACCCTGCATGCCCTAATGACATGGTCAAATAAAAGTCCTAATCTTGATTTAATAAAGTGAAAGTGAAATCTCTGAATTTAATACAATCTAATATGCCCAGAGGAACAGACCAGTTTACAATATCTATTACCATATCTATTTTTAGAGTTCAAAAACTATCTCAAACTGCTACAAATGTATTCTTATGGTCATTAATCCTAGGAAGAAGTAAATATTAAGGGCAGGAAATAAGGACTTACGGGAGATGCAACTTTGCAGAAAATGGAGGAAAGAACCTCCTTTTTTTCTTGCGTTGAGAGTGTTTCATGTAGACTCCAAGATCCAGAGGGCACTGGTGTGGTTCTGGTTGGGGAAGACAGGTCAGTTGTGAGGCTAGGAATTGGTTCAGTAGGATTCCTAAGTTAGATGTGGTTTGTGTAGTTGTTTTTCTTTTCTTTTTTCAACTTTTTATTTCTCTTATTTTGTGTAGTTGTTTTAAGTTATTTTTCTGCTTGTTTTCTCTGTTCTTTTCTGTTTAGCCCCAACTTTAGTCAAGCCTCTTAAAAATTTTAAACCTGGTTTTAATTAAGATGTGGAAAAATAGAAAAAAAAACAGTATCTGTAACTGGGACAAAGTATTCTATGGAAACCTGTATCCACTTACCCAGTGCCAGAGTGAATTAGCAGCAGCACCTCCAGCAGAGGATAGCAATGCCTAGAACAACCGAAAAAAGAAAAAAAACTAAAGAATCCATCATTTCATCCTTCAAGGCAACAGATGTTAAATTTGTAGTATGTTTTCTTCTAGTCTCAATTCTATGCATTGTTTTCCTTTCTTTCTTTCTTTTTTTTTAAGGATTTATTTTATGAATTTATTTCTCCCCACCACCTTGTTGTTTTTCACTTGCTGAAAACAAGTTCATCTTGCTTCTTTAAGAGGCACTGGAAGCTGAACCTGGGACCTCCAATGTGGGAGAGAGGTGTCTAATTGCTTAAGCTGCCTCCACACCCTGCTTTGTTGTGTCTCTCATTCTGTTTTTCCAGCCCCACATCTCTTGTTGTGACATCTTGTTGCATCAGCTTGCCATGCCTGCCCATTGTGTCAGCTCACTGTCTTCTTTAGGAGACACTGGGAATCTCTGTTTCCTGCTTTGTTGTGTCACCATTATGTTCTTTTCTTCTTGTGTCTCTTGTGTCAGCCTGCCATGCCTGCCTGTTGTGCCAGGTCATTGTCTTCTTTAGGAGGCACCGGGATCTGAATCAGCAACCTCCCATGTGAGGCAGGAGCCCAGTCGCCTGAGCCACATCTGCTTCCCTGCATTGTTTTTCTCACACATTTAAACTCATACTGTAAAGACAATTTGAAACCTGTTTTTCTTTTCGTATGGTGGGAGGGAGTTCAATGATGATATATTACTAAAAGTTACCCCTTAGCATTTTCGTACCTTCACAATTTCATATATCTTAAAAGGTTCATTCCATTTTTAAAAGGTTTTTTTTTCAATGAGGAGTTTCAAATATACAAAGAGACCTGATCGTACAATAAATCCCTATGTACTCATTGCTCAACTCCAACAATTACTAAATCATGATCATTTTTATTGACTCTATCCCCATCTGTTTTCTACAATTCTCATATTATTTCAAAGCAAATCCCACACAAACAGACACCTGCACAACAATGGTCATAGTGGCAATCTTCAAGATTGCCAAAAGTTGGAAACAACTCAGGTGTCCACCAATGGATGAATAGATAAACAAACACAATGGTATATTATGCAGCTATAAGAAGAAATGAGTCATAAAGCATATGACAACATGGATGAACCTGGAAGACATTATGTTGAGTGAAGCAATCCAAACCCAAAAGAACAAATACTATATGATTACTTTACTATGAGCCAAATATATTGTGTAAA
Organism: Dasypus novemcinctus; assembly: GCF_030445035.2. Taxonomy (NCBI): domain Eukaryota; kingdom Metazoa; phylum Chordata; class Mammalia; order Cingulata; family Dasypodidae; genus Dasypus; species Dasypus novemcinctus. The sequence continues at coordinate 103,516,054 of NC_080673.1, read as the reverse complement.
ATATTGTGATTAAAATTTTTTTAGTATGTATCCAGTACATTTGAGAAGTAGATGTTTTTATTCAACTGTCTTTTCTTTCTAGTTTTTAATTATTTATATTTTCAATGATTAAATGTACAAAATAACGTTTAAAAAAGGCAAATCCCATGCTTCATTTCATTTTATTATTATTTTTTTAGACTTTTTTTTCTCTCCCCTTCCACCCCCCCCCAGTTGTCTGCTTTCTGTGTCCATTTGCTATGTGTTCTTCTGTGTTCACTTGTATTCTTGTCAGCAACACCTGAAATCTGTGTCTCTTTTTCTTTCTTTCTTTTTTTTTTAAAGATTTATTTCTCTCCCCTTCCCCCCCACCCTGGTTGTCTGTTCTCTGTGTCTATTTACTGCGTCTTCTTCGTCCGCTTCCGTTGTTGTGAGCGGCAACGGGAATCTGTGTTTCTTTTTGTTGCGTCATCTTGTTGTGTCAACTCTCCGTGTGTGTGGCACCATTCCTGGGCAGGCTGCACTTTCTTTCGCACTGGGTGGCTCTCCTTTTGGGGTGCACTCCTTGCGCGTGGGGCTCCCCTACACGGGGACACCCCTGCATGGCAGGGCACTCCTTGCGGGCATCAGAACTGCGCATGGGCCAGCTCCACACAGGTCAAGGAAGCCCAGGGTTTGAACTGTGGACCTCCCATGTGGTAGACGGACGCCCTAACCACTGGGCCAAGTCCGCTTCCCAGTGTGTCTCTTTTTTTTGCATCATCTTCCTGCATCAGCTCTCCGTGGGTGTGGCGCCATTCCTGAGCAGGCTGCACTTTTTTTGCACTGGGCGACTCTCCTTATGGGGCGCACTCCTTGTGCATGGGGCTCCCCTATACCAGCGACACCCCTGATCTTGCACACATCAGCTCTGCACATGGGCCAGCTCATCACACGGGTCAGGAGGCCCTGGGTTTGAATCTTGGACCTCCCATGTGGCAGGCGGATGCCCTATCTGTTGGGCCAAATCTGCTTCCCATCATTTTATGCATACATGTTAGTATACATCTGTAAAAGATAAGGGCTTTTTTTGGCACACCTGTGTTTTGAACTGAGGTTCCACCCATATATTCTTAGTCATAGTTTTCTAGGCTGCATGACAAATACATGACATCAGAAGGGGTTGGCTTAAATAATGGAAATTTATTGTCTCATGGTTTTGGAGACTGGAAAGCTTGCTTCCTCTGTGGGTCAGTAGCATTCTGGTGGGCTGGCAATCCTTGGGGTACCTTGGCTTTCCTCTCACATGGCCATATACTTTCCTCTCTCTTTTGGGTTCCTCTGGTTTCTGGCTTCTCCCTGAGGCTTTCTCTGACTTTCAGTTTCTTTCTCTTTATTAACTATAGTAATCCAGATTAAGACCCAACTTATTTCAGTTGGGCCACACCTTAATTTAAAATAACATCTTCAAGACATCTTATTTACAATGGGTTCCCTACAGGAGTGCAGATAAAGATTAAAAACATGCTAAAGTGGGATACATAATTTAATTTGCTACACTTTCATTATCAGAAAAGATAAAAGCACTAAGTTCTTTTCTGAATTTCAAATGAATCACAGTGGCTGTGATGGCAGTTAGGTTGTTTCAAATTACATGCAAAATGCCGTGCTATGGAATCTTAAGTAAAGGGGATATAAAATAAGGAAGACAAATATCTGATTTACAGCCAGCTGTCTCTTTCCCCCATCTGTGCACACACTGGAATGAATCTGGAAGGTCATCTGACATATTAGCAGCTCTCGCCATTGTGTCCTCATGCTGCTGTGTCTTCCAGCTGCAGTCCAGTACCGTTCTGATGACTCAGCTACAAATCTGTAGCTGTTTCTCTGCTACTGAGTAATGTTCTTTGCCATTCATGGCATTTGACTGTGCTTGGCTTTTATTGTCTCATGGCTTCTGATCATTGCCTTTTCCCCAGGAATTTGGTTGTGTTTTATTCTTTAATTTTTTATTCTTTCATTCTAGGGCCACAACAAACTGCTGATATACTCTGTGTGTTATTCATGCAACTCTTGACAGGAGTTATGGCCACCTCTGTTGGGCAGAGCTCTCACACCTGAGTCAGCTGCTTATCCCTGGGCTAAGCTGCAATAAAGATTACAGGTTCTTGAGCCTCTTTGAGCCTACCTCAGGAATTGTAGTTGTAGCAGACTCTGTGAGAGGAATAATAATAATAGCTAACACTTATGGAAAGCTAACCATATGCAAGCTCCAAGTGATTTAAACTGAGTCTGTTCAAACCTCTGAATAATATTATCCCCATTTTACAACTGACGTAGCTAAGTAGCAGAGAGGTTAGAGTTGAGCAGTCTTCCCAGGGTTGCATAGCCAATAAACAGCAGAGCCAGGATTCAAGCCAAACAGTCTTGCTCTTAACAACTGCCTCTCCAATTTAAGAGAATTTAGAGAAACTTACACCAGAGTTGCTAGTAGAGGTGGCTAGTTGACCACCAAAGATTTGAATACCTTTTGATAAATATGGTATTTATTTTGAAATCTATTGATAAATGTGGTTGATATTTTCTTGTCGTATAAATGTTTCGACACCACTATTTAGTGAGATGTCCCAAAACACTGTAACAAAGTCTCTGGGAAGAAAGCATTTAAATCTTTACTGAATATTAATACATTGTGACATTAATTGACTTCTATCCTGCACCTGTGGCCATACATGCAAATATTGTTGTATGCCGGAGCATCTTTGCGTAGACTTCTTAGGATTATTATATATAAAATCAAGATCAGTCATTGGGAAATACTGTGCGCTGCTTCCACATTTCCTGGCACTAGATTCTGATATTAGTAGATCTAGATTCTGATATTAGGATCTAGGTTCTAATATTCAGCCCTTTGTCTTTCAGAATCAACATTCTGTATCTTCAAATCTCTTAAATCATCACAGGTGTAATCTTGCACAGCATGAGCAGGATTCTTTATATATGAACCAATCTCTAATACTGTGAACACAGTTTTTTTTTTACTAATTTCACAGGCAAGAACTCTCTGTATTCTCTGAAATATCTTTATTTTAGAAGCTGCTCTCTTATTTTCTGCATTGAGAGAGATGATCCAACTCTTCAGTTAAGTCAGGAATATCCCCAGTAAGCTACTTATTTCATTTCAATTTTGAATATCACTAATGATAATATTAAGGAAAATTCTTTCAATAATTCCACAAATTCATCACATGCTTTCTTCTAAGGTGGATAGAAAAGAGGGCTCTTATTATGGTTAATATTTTTCCCTCAATATTATTTAACATTTAAGACTATCAGGGGCATTACATGATTTCCTTAAAGTACCTCTATTTTTGCTTATTTTTAAAAAAGAATGGAAAAAAAGAGAGAGAGAATGGAAGCCTTAGAAGAGCAAGTTCACTAATACCAGGTTTTTCAGAGAATCCTCCAAAAGAATTTTATGGTCGTGCCCCATTCAGTTTTTATAATTTACAGAGTCAAGTACTTATAGGTAATATTAATGCTTTAAATAAGGTGAAATGACTTTAGAGATTGGAAGCCTATCCTGTTTATCTTTGTAAAAAATATAGAAATACATGGAGTAAACAGTAATGAATATACAATTATTAGATAATCCTCAGAGATGTATTGCTAATAGTCTTGTTGCAAAGAGCATTATTGAAAAAAATTGCCTAAATGGACCAAGTGTTTTGAGAAGAAAAATGATTTAACTGTAAGATAAGGAGAGAGATCTGTATTATTCAATTGCACTATTCATTCTGATGCTGATGAGACTGGAGTAAAGCAAAGTAGATGGTTTATGCAATCCCAGGTTGCACTTTGCCACTTTTTATCTTACTAAGAGACACTTGACTGAGTAACATCACACAATCACAGTGGTCAATCTCAAAACAGCAGCTGTACTCATTACTAGATGAAGTGGCATTCTCACAAAGGCATTCTGACCTTGGAAGCCTGTCTGACCTTTCCTTTGAGTTTTCTCTACTAGCCTCTGTAGAGCTCACCTCTTGTACTGCTTCCAGACATGCCCAGAATAGAGTTGAAATGGAGTCCTGCCATAAATCAAGGTCCATGAATGCATACCATAAAACTCCTAATTTATATGCAACATGGTGTGTGTTCCTTTGAGAGACATAAAGCTATGCAAATAGAAAGCCCTGTTAGCGAAAGACCGTTTTGCTAAGAAAGGAAGCAAGAGAAATCAGTAGGCTCATTTCAAGTCAGTGTACCACCAAGCAGTGTGGAAGGGCAGCTGTAGAAGAGCTCCTATGGAGCTTGGCTAAGTTAAAAGAAGCTGACAAATTTATAAAACAAATGGATACTCATCTTTCGTTTCCATACTGATTTAGTGTAGTGTAGTTGCTTTTCCTACCATCTACTTGGAACATTTTGCAAACTATTCTGTGTAATTTGAGCCCCATTAGAAACTGAAAAGTATAAAAGAATTCTATTTCCCCTTGCTTCTTTTATGGTCCTCTCTCTTTGCTAAAAGTGTGGCAGTAGACAAAAATAGAATGTCAAAGACTGTTTCCTTACATATAAGTGTTACATTCCTGGGTAATCAGGTCGCCACCATCTTTTAGGTCTGCCTAGCTTATAGATGATTAATTACTTTCACAGCGCCGGTATTTTGCAATGTGGCTTTGGTATTATGTATATAGCAAATATGCCACAATTTATGGATATTTGTAATTTCTAATTACCTGAAGTTTCCACTTCTTTTAAATTTGCCGCAAGTTCTCAAGACGGAAGACCAGAATGATGCTTATTTCATTTTATATTGCCAAACCCACTTTTTAAAAAATGAGATACTGAGGCTTGAACCCAAGATCTCATACATGGGATGCAGGCACTCAACCACTGAGCTGCACCTCTTCCCCCAAACCCACTTTTTAAAATAAAAATCACTTTTAGTTCAGCTTGACTGTGTAAGCAATCTTAGAACAGTTTTGTAATACATTGTAGAATACGTCAGCAAAAATAAATTCAAGCAACTCTTCAGTATCTCCTCCTGCCTCCAAAGAGTTAGCAAATAATGCCACCAGCCATTTCAATTCATTGGATAATATTGAGGGAAATCAGACTGTAATGTGGAATACATGTTTCAAATTAAACACTGTAGGGCTTGGTCATTCTTTATCTGAAGGATTCCATTTTAGATGGCAGTGTTGTATTACCACAGAATTGAAATCAATTAATTCTGAGGCTGAATTGTAGAAGGAAACGTATGTTTTATATGAGAAGTAGAAAAGCAAGTAGTTTGCTAGGCTTATGAGCCTAGACTTCTTTTTAAAATACTATTGTTTGGAAATACATGTTGTAATATTCCCAGTCTTAATAGCTGAACTGAAATCCAGAACTTTTAACCAAAGAAAATGAAATAGGAAATTCTGAAAAAATAATGTGGGTTTCATATTATTATAAATGGCATATAATGTAAGTTAAAGAAATAATGTTTATTCTATTTTAAATAACTTTTCCCCTTATTTTAGGGGAAATATAGAAAAGTATAAAGAAGGAAAAATATTTGTTCTTGTCCTACCATCCAAAGATAGGTATTATCTGTATTTGCATATGCGTCCTTTGTACTTACTTTTATACTTCTTTTTGGGTTGCACTTGCTTTTAGAGCTTTTTTTATCCTCCTCTTTTCACATAACAGTATATAAAAGCATTTTGTTATGTTAAAACATACATATATAAACAATTTTAAGAGTAGCACAGTTTTCCATTGAATTTATGCTCCAAAATTTACTTAACTAATCCCTGATTATTAGATATTTACATTGATCTAAGTTTTTACTTTCATAAAGTATACTACTGTGAATATCTTTGTGCATTAAAAATATTCTGAATTTTGAAGTTTAGATTATTTTATTGGGCTTTTTTTCTTAGAAGGGAAATAAGATTTAAAGAACTTTGGGAATAAGATACTACCATTAGAAATCTATGAGAATTCTTTTTCATGGCAATCTTGACAATATCAAATAGTGTACCTAAATATTATTCAATGAATACCTTCCATAAGATGGGACTACATTTTTGAAACACTCTCAAATTTACAGAAAAATTGCAAGGACAGTATAAAAAATTATTTCTTAAACTGTGTGAGAGTAAATTGCCAACCTGATGTCCCATCACCCCCTAATACTTTTGAGTGTTTCAAAAAACCAGGACATTCTCTTACATAACCACACACTACCATCAAAATCAGAAAATTACTATTGATACATTATTACCATCTAATCTTTAAGTTCAAGTTTTGCCAAATGTTCTAATACTGTCCTTTAGAACAAGAGGAAGCAATTCAGAATCATGAGTTCTTTTAATTGTCATGTCTCTTTAGTCTCCTTTAAGTCAAAACAGATCTTCAATCTGTCCTTTATTTTCATGACCACAACCTTTTTGATAATTAAAAGACAGCTAATTATATGATGTTCTACATTTGGTTTGTCTGATGTTTCCTCACGTTTATGTTCAGGTTATGCATCTTTGGAAGGGATATCACAGAGGTGAGGCTGTGTTTTTCTCATTACATACTAGCAGGTGGTGCACAGTTTACATTTTTCTCTTGCTAATGGCATTTACTTTAATACTTGATTAAGGTGATGTCTGCCAGGCTTGTCAACTCTAACATTAATTTTCTTCCTTTATAATTAATAAACATTTTGTGGGAAGTACTTTGAAAGCATGTAAGTATTCTATTCTCATCAATTGTCAATTTATTCATTTATCAGTTTATATGAATATGACTCATTGTTTCCTATTTTATTCGATGAATTATAATATTACTCATTATTTACTTTAATGCTAAAATTCTCTTTGATTTGACTACTGGGAGCCCCTTCAAGTAGACTTCTTTGGATTTTGTTTTTGTTTTTTTCTTTTCTTGGTATGCCCCCCTCATTCTTGACAAACCTCCCTGCTTTCTGGTATATGACGTTTGAGTCTTTTTTGTGCTTCCCTTGCCCCAGCCGTGGGACCAATCATTTCTTCGAGTTATCCTGGTTCCTTTTAGCAGAGAATGATATTTAGAAACTGAGATCTGGGTACTAAGTATAATCATTGCTATTGAGATGTTGCAGATCTCAGTCTTGGACAAAGCTAGGGAATATGTATATTTTTATACACACATATATCTACCTATATATATTGGAAACCATTGTTTATACCAATTCCTCCAATTCCAATGCAACACCACAGGGTTTTAGTTTTCTACCGTTCCCATTTGTAACTCCCTTCTCCGACAGTGAGAAAGCTGGCTTCAATTATCCTTAATTTGTTCAATCCCTCTGGTATATAGCAAAGCTTCATTACTGCTGCTGACCCCTCTGTACTCAATTGCACTTCCTGACTCCTTCTGGTCTCCTTCGTGTGGATAACTTCCTTACCCTGCTCAGGCTCTGACACCTCATACCCGACCATCCTCTCCCCATGGACACCTACTCACAACACAATACTGAGATTGACTCCTCATGTTGGGTCGCCCCTGGTGGGAGATGCTCTCCTTTCCTTCTCCTATTTTCCATGTCAAGCTGCCCCCTGGTGGACATTGCCCTTACCACATTCAGGGGCTGACTCCCCTCACCAGACTGCCCCTCTGTGCTCATGCCCTTCTCACCCTGCTCAGGTTTTGACACCCTGGCCTAGATCCTCGCTCTGCAAAGATGTCCTCATTGCCCTGCTGGCACTCTGACATCCCACTCCAGACCACTCATCTTGGAAGGACACCCTCTTCATTCTGCTCAGCTCTAATACCCCACACCAGGCAATTCCTCCTCAGGGGCACCATCTTGTTGCTCTGACACCACTCCAAGATGCCTCTCTTCGGAGATTTCCTTTTATTCTTCTCAGCCTCTGACACTGGGCTGAGCTGCCTCCTTATGTGGACCCATCCATATCCTGTTTAGGTTCTGATACCCTCGTCTGAACTGCAAAGACTCCACTCCTGCATGGACCTCTTCTCATCACTCTCCAGCTCTGACACCCTATGCCAGGTGGTTCTTCCCCACAGACCCCCGCTCCCTGTACCCACCCGAGGACGCCTCTTCTCCCTGCGTGGTGCTCAGGACTGAGATTCTCTAGGGGAAAAAAACTAAGTGGGAGATATTGGGGACTGAATTATGCACCCCAGGAAACATGTTCTTATCTTAATCCATTCCTCTAGGTGCAAACTCATTGTAAATACCACCTTTTGAAGATGCTATTTTTAATTAACCTTTCAATGAGAGTGGGCTGTAATTCAATATGGCTGAAGTCCTTATAAGTAAAGGAAATTGAATGGGGAGACAGAAAGTCATGAGAAGCTGGAAGTGAGAAGTCAGAAAGGAGAGGACATAGTCATTTGACAGAAAAGCCAAGGGACCCCAAGGCACACTGGAAGCTAGCCCCAAAATGCCAGTCTTTGGAGAGAAAGCATTGCCTTACTGATGTCTTAATTTTGAACTTCTAGCTTCAAAACCAAGAGCCAATAATTTTTTGTTGTTTAAGCCAACTCATTGTATGGTATTTTTTTTTTTTAGCAGTCAGAAAACTCAGATATCAAACTTACATAAAGCTATAGTAATTAAGACTGTACAATATAGAAGTAGGGGATAGCCAGATAGACCAGTATAATTTAATAGAGCTTTAAGACAGTGATCCACTCATATATGGATACTTGATTTAAGGCAAAGATGGCATTTTATGCCTGGAATAAATGAAGTCACAGTCATTTAGTTTATGAAATTTTTGCTTTCCACAAGGTCATGAAGATATTTGCCAATGTTATCATCTGGAAGCTGTATTGTTTTACCTTCTGGTAAAACATATTTTTGGTATTTATCAATATAGAAAAATAAGAGAGAGAGAAAGAAAATGTGACCCCTACACAAAATCTCAAGAGAAGTCAGCCGTCTTATAGGGTGACTGGTTACCAAGACAGTATTCCAAAGGGGTTAAGGTTGAAGCTTCAGATTTCTTAAGGATTGACCTCAGAAGTTTTAATATTCACTTGACCCACGGGTGATTACCTGTGAAGAAGCTTGAGTGGAGAAGTAAATTCTCAAATGGATCCCTTGTTGCTTCAGAATGGAATAGAAAGGGCCAGTCTCTTGGCCAACAGTTCATACTACTAGCCATCCCAGAGAGATTTTGGAAACAAGATTTCAGAAAAAAATGTTTCTGGTGTTTTTGAAGGATGGTAGGTGTTACTATTGGAAAAAGAGTCTATTATGGGGTAGCAGCAGCATTTGGTAACCAGTCATTTTGAATCCTACCTTGGGAAACTGGAACTCTTGAGAAACTATGGTTCTCAGTGGGATATTAAAGCACACAGATTGAAAATGCTTTAGGCATTTTAGCTGATGCAAATCCGATATTTAAGCATTAGAGTGAAACTTAAAAAATCAAATTCATTTCGTTTCATTTATGCATTCCAGAAATATTTATTGAATGTTGTGGCAAGGACTCACTAGATGCCTGTCACTCATTTCCTCTTCCTGAGGCCACAACTAAACCACATTTTCTAGCATCCCTTGGACTAAAATGTGGCCAGTTACTGAAACCCGACAAATGGAGTAGGGTAGAGTGATATAAACCACTCCCAGGGTTGTTCTGTTAAAAATCACACAAGATCCTCCTCACTCATGTGCCAGCCTGTGTTTGGATGAGGACTCCAAGAATCAGAGGTGGTGGAGTCACAAGAAGGATCTGGAATCTCTGATTGACTGTATGGAACAGAGCTTTCTGGCTGGCGTATGTTTGACTGTGACATGAGAGAAATAAACTTTGATTTTCTTAAGCCATTGAGAGGTTTGGGATTGTTTGTTATAGCTGTTAGCCTTCCCTGATCAATACAATGCAATGCCTATTCTGTGCCAGCCCCCATCTAGGAATACAATAGTGAAAAAACAAGGGAGACAAGGTTCCTACTCATAGGACATATATAAGAGAAGGCAGACAATAAAGAGTGATAATTTCTATCTGTGTGGTGCTTTATATTTTACAAAGTGCTTTCTGAGGCATCATCTTAATTTCATTTTCATAACAATATTTTACAGAGGAGGAAGCAAAAGTTCAAAGTTTTTAAGTGTCTTCACAAGACACTGAGTAAGAGCTCATTGTTTGTACCACTGAACCATGATGCTTCTCAAATATGAGGATATGAGAACAAACAAAGTAAGTGTCGGTCCTTCTCAGAAAATTCCATTGTTGAATTTTATTTTTAAAATAATTTATTATGTAGAAGTATGAGAATCTTTACTGATTGTAAAACAAACAATGGAAAACAAAATAAGTGACTATCAACATGAAAGTGGATATATTGTGGCATTATGGATTGAATTGTATGCCCCAAAATGATATGTTCAAGTCCTAACCCTGGTCCTATGAATGTGATCCTATTTGAAAGAGAATCCTTGAAGACAATACTAATTAAGATGAGGCCAAACTGAATTTGAATGGATCCTAACCCAATATAACCAGGTATCATTAAAAGGAGAGGAACTTTGGTATTTTTTTTTTGACTATTTAATTAATTTTCTGTAGTATTTTATTAAAATACTATTCACAATTCTAGAATCCAATTCTTGTAATCACCAAGGTATAGAATCAGTATATTTCATTCATATGGCATCTAGATCCAAATGTATATGCTTAAAATATATATTTAAGAGTAATATGGGCAAGATATCCAGTAATGCTGGCATAAAGAAACCAGGGAAATCCTCCAGGACATAACAATTTAAAAATAAATCAATTATTTGAAGGCCTTGGAAAATGACCAACGGCAGGCATAGATTACAGAAACATATTCTCTTGACAGATTTCTAGTGCTTTTTTTTTTTCCCTTTCTCTCTCTCTTTTTTTTTTTTTTAAGGAACTTTGGTATTAAGATTGGTATTTTCTTCATATAGTCACTGTGAGTATTAAAAGTAAAATCACTAGTATCATGACGAGAATATCATAAGCCCTAAATCAATGTTACCTAAAATCATTGTTAATTATAACAGTAGCACTTTGTACCTGGTTTAGAGACAGCAGAGTAGTGAATGATTAACTAGAGCTGAGGAGGTCAGCAAATATTCTCTGTGAAGTGTCGCCTGTGCTGGATTTTGAAGGAAGAATAGTTTCTCCAGGGAAATCACTGGGGAAGAACAGTCTAGACAGAGAGAACAGCATACATAAGAACGTGGAAGAACGAAATAGTGTTTTGTGTTCAGGAAGCCACAGTTTGCCAGTTCTGGGGGTCGAGGCCAAGGCATGAAGAATCCTGAGTTGAGCAGTGAGGTTAATGAATTCAGCAAGGGTGTACACGAAATGCCTGGATTTGAAGTGACCCTGCGGGTGACAAGCATGTAAGAAGGGTTTTTAAAACATCTTTGTTTTGAAGTAATTTCAACCTTATGGAAAAGTTGCAAGAATGTACCAAGAATTCTAGTATACCCAGGTCCCCCAATTATTAACATTCTACTGATTGTTTTTTATCATTTATTTTCCCTCTTTCTGTCTTTCTGTATTTATATATATTCTGAAGTAATTATATAACTGTATTGCAACTATTAAAACCCCCTGATTCAGGGAAGCAGACTTGGCCCAATGGATGGGGCGTCCTCCTACCACATGGGAGGTCCGCGGTTCAAACCCCAGGCCTCCTTGACCTGTGTGGAGCTGGCCCATGCGCAGTGCTGATGCGCGCAAGGAGTGCCCTGCCACACAGGGGTGTCCCCCGCGTAGGGGAGCCCCACACACAAGGAGTGCGCCTCGTAAGGAGAGCCGCCCAGTGTGAAAGAAAGTGCAGCCTACCCAAGAAAATCGCTGCCCACACGGAGAGCTGATACAACAAGATGACACAACAAAAAGAAACACAGATATCCAGTGCCGCTGATAAGGATAGAAGTGGTCACAGAAGAACACAGAACGAATGGACACAGAGAACAGACAAGTGGGGGGCGGGGGGGAAGGGGAGAGAAATAAATAAAAAAGAAATCTTAAAAAAAAGCAAAACCCTGATTCATAAGGACACAATACTAATGAATTGCCATTATAGCAAATAATTTTCTTCTGGTCTAAAATACAATCCAGGATCATGTGAAGCATTTAGTTATCATGTCTCCTTAATCTCCTTCAGTCTGGAAGAGATCCTCAAATCTTTCCTGGTCTTTTGGGACATTGGTTATTTTGAAGTGTACAGGTCAAATATATTGCAGAGTGTCTTCATTTGGCTGTCTAAAGTTTCCTCATGATTAGAATCAAATATGCATTTTTGGCAGGAACACACAAAAGATAATCTGTGTTGTTCTCAGTGTTTCATTTCAGGAGGTGCACAAAGTCGATTTGTTCCATTATTGCTGATGTGAACTTTGATAACATGGTTAAGAAGGTATCTGCCAGGTTTCTCCACTGTGATGTCTTTTGCCCATTTTTAAATTGGGTTGTTTGTCTTTTTGTTGTTAAGTTGAAGGATTTCTTTATATATTCTGGATATTAAACCTTTTATCGGTGGTGTGGTTTCCAAGTATTTTCTGCGATTGTGTAAGTTGTTGATTACTTTCATGGTAAAGTCCTTTGATGTACAAAAATTTTAAATTTTGATGAGATCGTATTTCTCTATTTTTTCTTTTCTTGCTTGTATTTTGGGTGTAAAGTCTAAGAAAATTTTTTTGGAAGTTGCTTCCCTACATTTTCTTTTAGGAGTTTGATAGTTCTCACTCTTCTATTTGGGTCTTTGATCCATTTTGAGTTGATTTTTTCATAGGATATGAGATCGGGGTCCTCCTTCTGACTTTTTTGCGAATGATGTTCAGTTTTTTCAGCACTATTTGTTGGAGAGACTGTTCTTTTCTAATTTAGTGGTTTTTGTCCCCTAGTCAAAAATCAACTGGTGGGAAGCGGATGTGGCTCCAGTGATAAGGCCTCTGTCTACGATATGGGGGGCTCAGGTACGCTCACTGGGACCTCCTGGTGAAAAAGAAGAAGAGAAAGCATGCCTGTGCAGTGAGCCAGTGCCCACATGGTAAGCTAGTGCCTGCATAGTTAGCTAGTGCCCGCATGGTGATCCAGTGCCTGTGCAAGTTAGTCATGCAGAGAGATGATGATGAAACAAAAGAGAGACGAAGGGGAGAGTCAAAGTGAAGTGCAGCAGAGACCAGGAACTGAGGTGGCACAATTGACAAGTGTATTAGTCAGCCAAAAGGGTGCTGATGCAAAACACCAGAAATTGGTTGGTTTTTATAGAGTACTTATTTGGGGTTGGAGCTTACAAACACCAGGCCATAAGCATAAGTTACTTCTCTCACCAAAGTCTATTTTCACATGTTGGAGCAAGATGGCTGCCGACATCTGCCAGGGTTCAGGCTTCCTGGGTTCCTCCCTTCCAGGGTCTTGCATCTTTCCGGACTCAGGGCTCCTTTCTTCCTGGGGCTTGCTTCTCTTTTTTCTGAATGCTTACTTCCTGGGGCTCCAGCTTAAGGCTTCAGCATCAAACTCCAACACCAAAACTCCAATATTAAGAACCCTTAACTCTGTCCTTTGCCGTGATTTTTATCTGTGAGTCCCCATCAACCCAGGGGCAGGGGTTAAATGCCCTAATGATGTGGCCCAATCAAAGCCCTAATCATAACTCAATCACACCCAGGTACAGACCAGATTACAAACATAATTCAGTATCTAGTTTTGGAATTCATAACCATATCAAACTGCTACAACAGGGAACCTCTCTCCACATCAGAGGTCCCCAGGATCGAATTCCTCTGAATCCTAGAGGAGAAAGATGAGAAGACAAAAAAGAGAAATAGATATATAAGATCACACAGCAAATGCACACAGCAAAAAACAGCAGGGTGAGGGTAGGGGTGGTGGCGGGGGAAAAATAAATCTTAAAAAAAAATCAATTGGCCATAAATATATGGGTTGATATGAGCAGTCTTCATCATTTTTGAGCTCTACTTTTTGTCTGGCACAATGAAATATACCAGATTCATCTTGTACTTTTACCTGTCGCAGCTCTGGAATCAGTTAATTCTCCAAGGAATCCTGCTTCTTTTTAGTGGAGAATGGTATTTAAAATCCAACATCTGCAAATTAGGTGTGCTCATTTCCATTAGCCCCTCTTAGTGACCAGAGCTTTATGTGTGTGTTAACATACACATACATCTATATGACTTATTTATCATCTTATCTACATATTTCTCTCTTATCTATCTAAAACCATGAACGCACACTGATACCTCTAATCTTCTAATTCTAGTCCAACACCAGGATCATTCAAGGATCATTCTGGGATCATCATCTAACACTAGGACCATTCTAGCCCTTTCTTTCCATATTTGTAATTTTCTTCTCTGACAGTGGAAAATTTCTCATTTTCCTAAATATATTCACTTATTTGCTCCTTTCCCTGCACGCAAATCTCCTTATTCCCATTGCTCCCTCCTTGCCCCCATCCTCACAGGTCCCCTTCATCCTGATTATTTGCTTGGCCCCATCCCCATAGGCTCTGGTCACTTTCATAACCCTGACTCCAGCTCTGTAGGGACCACATTAGTGAAGGATTTTAAGCAATGGAAAGGCACAATCAAATTTGTCTCTTAGAACAATCAGTCTGATGGCCGTGTTAATTCAGTGTATTAGAGGAAGTTAAGAGGCTTCAATAATAGTCCAGGCAAAGTATTAAAATGGCCTAAACTTAGGCTGCAGCCACAGGGTTAGAGAAAAGAGGGCATATATTATGAAATATTTAGAAAGAGAAAATCTATAGGACTTTCATGTTGGGGATGAGGAAGTGGACTAACTTTTGACTTGAGAGACAAGGGTAGACAGAGGACGTTAGGGAATTTATGGAAAAAACAGGTTTAAAGTGTATGGAAGAAGTTTAGTAAATAGAAGATAATTGTTGTTCTTTTGGCCATGTTGAATTTAAACTGTGCATGGACACTAGAATTGTAATAAATAGCTGGATAGATTGATTTGGGCTGGTGTTTGGACATTCTTTCGTAGGTGCTTTTCTCTTTGCAAAAGCCCAGGGAAACAGGCACCATCCTAGGCCAAAGGACTCTTTAGAAATGCCACATCCCCACTTGAGATTTAGAAGTCCATTCT
This sequence comes from Dasypus novemcinctus, assembly GCF_030445035.2. Taxonomy (NCBI): domain Eukaryota; kingdom Metazoa; phylum Chordata; class Mammalia; order Cingulata; family Dasypodidae; genus Dasypus; species Dasypus novemcinctus. Next base: position 103,500,980 of record NC_080673.1, on the reverse strand, counting down.
TCCTTCTTGAAGTGGGCTGGCTCCACTTCACCCCCAGGAATTAAAACAGAAACATGATGTCCAACAGGGACTTAGATTTAAAATCTCAGAGAGAAGAAAAAAATATATAGTGACTATGACTGATAAAATTTTGTAAAATCTCATGTTTTTCTTTTTTTTTTTTTTAATGTTAAATAAAGGGATCTGAGTATTTCTCAAAGAACAGCCAGAAAGGAGGTCTTAGGAAGTCTATGTATCACTCAAAACCTTGTCTTGTAGGGGGTGAAGAGAACCAAGAAAGAAAGAGCTCATGGAGGGACTAACTTATAATGATAATAACAACTACCACTGACAGGGCCCTGAAATACTGTGCAAATTCTATACAGTGCCATACAATTTACTTATCACAAAACTCTTGAGGTAGGTACTGCGACCTGTATTTTTCAGATATGGAAAATGAAGTTAAACAAGTTGCTCATGGGAACATGACTAAGGGAGGAAAACTGAAGGCAGAGATTTCAACCCAGTTCCCTTTAATTGCCCCACAGCGCTGCGTCATATAGATGCAATGAAGCAGCAGTCTCCAGAGCAGAAGGCCAGGAATAGCGGGAGTTTCCAGCATTACTGTGCCTGAGAAGAAGTTGAACTAGAATTTTCAGAAATTCCTGTTCCTCTATTTGATTAGCTCAATGCTGGAGAGAATGCTTTAGGGGCCAATAAATTGGAATTCCTGCACAGTAGATGGACAAAAATCACAGGGGATCTAAAAGTACTATAAAATAAAAGGGAATGTTGTAAGAACTAAAAAACTATAAGACATGATAGTTATTCTCAAATATGTAAAGTGCTATCACATTGAAGAGGAATAGGACTTAGTTTATTACTTTTTCTAAAGGTATGAGTAACTCATGGCATCCTGTTACGTGAAAATGTAGAATAAAAAGTTCTTTAAATAACTGCAAATATGTAAATATCAAATATACATGTAGAGAAGTATTAGAAGGTAACAAGGACAAATGAAACACTGATGTATTTAAGTAATGGTATGGTGGGCAAGTCATATCTTGGCTTGATTTGTTGTTGTTTTTTTTTTTTTTTTTTGATTTGTTTCTTTAGTATTAGTTTGCAGAAAAGAAACATTAAAAAATAAAAGCCAAACATGAAAGAATACAAGTGCTAACAATAGAGAAAAATGTTCCACCTTGTAATAATCTAATACAAATTTTTAAAAGATACAATTTTCTATTATCGAAATGACAAGAATTAAAAATAGCTAATAGGCTCTTTCTGCCTAAAGGAGTCCACGTGAAATCTTGGTGTGTATTTCTGTCTTTCTCTCCCTTTTCTCAGCAAGTTCTGTTCTTTCCCCCATTTCCCAAATAAACTGTTTTTACTGGCCTAAAAAATAAAAGATAGTAGTAGTGGGTATAGCTCAGTGGTTGAGCGCTTGCTTTGCATGTATGAGGTCATAGGTTCAATCCCTGAGACCTCCTAAAGAAAAAGATAATATACAGGTTTCAAGAAATAAGGTCTTTAGGATACTTCTGTTATGTACTGATTCATGTCCCCTACAAAGACATGTTGAAGTCCTAACTCCTGGTCCTGTGGACAGAACTCATTTGTAAATAGGACCTTTGAAGATATCATTTACGATGAGGCCAAAATGAATTAGAGTGGGCCTTAATCAGGGTGAATTCCTTATAAGCATTGGAATTTTGGACACAGTAGGAGACAGACTAGGGGAAGGATGGCTATGTGATGGATGCAGATTGAGTTATTGATTCCCAGCAAGCTAACTCCAGAATGCTACAGTCTTTGGCGAAAGCATGATTCTGCTGACAACTTGATAATGGACTTCTAGCCTCCAAAACTGTGAGACAATGAACTCTGGTTCTTTAAGCCAACGATTTGTTGTACTTGTTACAGCAGCCCTGGCAAACTTAGACAACTTCTGACAGAATTTAAGTTTGTACACACTTCCTCAAGAAAAATTTGGCAAATTCTATAAAATTAATGAGGGAATACCCTTTGATGCAGCAATTCCACTTTTAAGAATATAAATGGTCACGGTAACTGCTGAGGGTAGGGAGAGGGAAGAAGAGATATGATGTAGGGGCATTTTCAGGACTTGGAGTTGTCCTGGGTGGTACTGCAGGAACAGTTGCTGGACATTGTATGTCCTGCCATGGCCCACTGGGTGGACTGGGGAAGGGTGTAAACTACAATGTAAACCACTATCCATGTGGTGCAGCAGTGCTCCAAAATGTATTCACCAAATGCAATGAATGTGCCATGATGATGAAAGAGGTTGTCGATGAGGAGGAGTTGGGGTGAGGGGGGTGGGGGATATATGGGGACCTCATATTTTTTGAATGTAACATTAAAAAAAATAATAAAGACAAAAAAAATACTTTATATACAACAAATTGTGTCTTAAAAAAAAAATGGCCACAATAATATTCTGGTCGCAAATGGTCTTCTAGAACTTGACACTTCCCCATCAAGGTGTGGAGTCTTTTTCTCTTCCTTCCCCTTTAAATAGTGATGCTGTGTGACTTTCATGCTAAATTGTAAAAGGCAAAATGGTTTCTACCTGTCTGTCTCTGCCTTCATACTAGACTCCTTGGAACCCAGCCACTGTATTGTAAGGAAATTCAAGCTACATGGAGAGGTTATATGTAAGTATTCTGGCTCTGGGTAAGGTCTCTACTAGCAGCCAACATCAACCTCCAGATACATAAATGACCCTTCAGATAATTCCAATCCCTACCCTTCCAGCATCCCCTAGCCTTCTATTAACCTCCAGGGGAGAGGAGACTATCACCCCTGAGCTCCTCCTAAATTGTAAGTTAAGAAATGCTGAGTGGTTTGTTCCATAGCCCTAGATAACTGGAGCAAACACATTTAGAAAACATACTTGAAGGCTACCTAACAGTGTTTTCTTAAGTCTATCACAATCTAGGTGGAACAAGGTTATGTTAAAAAAAATTCTTAGTGCTATGTACTTATTTTAACATGTTTTAGAAAAATATATAACTAGTATGACTTCATAAATAGTGTTGTTTAGAACAAGTTTAAAAAGTGAGTTTATTTTTAGGAGGTACTAGGGAAGCAGGACATGGGAAGCAGGCACTCAATCACTGAGCTACATCTGCTCCCCATAAAAAAAACGTGAGTTGATTTAAATAAAAAATATTAAGAAACAATTGTGGTGAGGGGAGTATACAAAAATTGTGAAGGTAATGGGTGGTTGAAGGTCTGCAGTTGGGGAAACACTAATTAACCTCAAATGTTAACAGAACTTTTCTCTTAAGTGGAGGAATTGTGGGTGATTTTGATTTTATTTCTGTGTATATAATTTTAAAAAAATTTATTACTTGACTTTATTACATTTATTTGTATCGTTTATATAGGAAAGCATTTATTGAAAATAAAATGTTTTTCATCATTAAATACAGATTTAAAAAATATGAATTAGCACAAATTTCACAGCATTCACGATGATCAATAAATATTAGTTTTCTTTTCTTCCATAGTGACAGGAGGTGTCCAGGCACAAGTTAGAAAATGGCAGATCCGGGAGCGGTGATGAGATTTAGGAAACGGGTCAGATTTGCCTCAGACGACTTCTAAAGCGCTTATCACCTGTCACTTCATGACGAACACAATTCTCCTTCATTTACCTTTAAAACCATCAAATGGGATAACACAAAAATTATTTGTATTAAATAGCTGGTAGTGTTAATATTACTAGCATCTTAGATTGTGAAGGAGGGATGAAAAAAAAATAGGGTAGATCCATAATCGCAGCCCACTTCCTCATTGACAGCTCTCTGGCCCCCCTATTTGTGAATGAGCGGTGATCGTCAGTCCCCACAGCAGACACAGTAAGTGAGAAAGAGAACTTAAAAACGGGAATTACTTTCCTAGGAGAGGCCGAGCGAACCAACCCCGAAGAGGAGTGGAGTGCCCTTTCCAACTGTTTGCGGATACGAGGGCAGTCATTCAGGGCCCCCTTGATGCTCGTCAGTCAGTAAGGGGCAACTGAGCACAGGTCTCTGTAGGCACAGGGCGTGAGCGGTGTGAGGGCCTCGCCTCAGGTACCCCACTTGGCTCCGTCGCCGGCGCCCGGGAGTCGCGCTTGCCTGGGGCAACCGCTGGACCGCCGGAGCCGGTGGAAGTCCCAGCTCGGCTTCCGCAGGGTTCCCACGTGTGCTTCGGCCGCCGCCAAGAGGGGGCGGGGCGAAGGGCGCGGGGCTGGGCGGGGCGAGGGGCGCGCGCCAGCACCCCCGGGGCGGAGGCCGCGAGGCGGGGCGAGACCCGGGTGGAGGCGGCACGCGAGCCGAGGGGCGGCGGCTGCGCGCGCGGGGCGGGGCGGGGCGCGCTGCGTGGGCCTCGGCTGGCCGGCGCTCCTCCCCCTTCCGCGCCCAGGCCCGCGGCGGGCCGAGCTCCTCCCCCAGCCGGTTCACTCTCCACTTGCATCCTCTCGTCTCCACTCCGCCGGGCTGTTCCTCCCCCCTCCTCCTTGGTGAGGCGCTCCCTCCCTAAGCAGGCAGGCAGCATGGCGGCCGTGGAGACGCGTGTGTGCGAGACAGACGGCTGCAGCAGCGAGGCCAAGCTCCAGTGTCCCACCTGCATCAAGCTGGGCATCCAGGGCTCGTACTTCTGCTCGCAGGTAGACGCCCACTCCCCGTGCCGCTGCCGCAACCCTCCCCTTGCCCTCGCGGCCGGTCGGAAAGCGCTCCCACTCCCCTGCCCGCGCGCGGGCCGCGCTTGCACACCTCTCCCCCGCCCCCCTCGCAGCTCTGTCGTCCCCTCCGGCTCTCGGGGCCCAAGGGGTCAGGGTCGCTTGGGGCGCCTCGAGGGAGTGGGGGCGCGGTCGGCCGCGGCCATGTGGGCTGGGGAGCGGAAGCAGACTTGCCGCGGAGCTCCCGGCTGCCCTAGGGCGTCGTGTTAGGGGTCGTCACTTCTCGCGCATCCCCTGCGGGTGGGGCTGCCAGGTGTGCGGGCCGGCCGGGACAGGTGGGGACGCCGGGGGAGGGGGCAGCCCCTGCTCTGCGGGTCGCGGAAGCTGCAGCTGTCGGCAGGGCTCCGGCCCGGGGCGCGGGAGGCTGCAGGGCCGGGTGGTTAGTCTTGTCCAGGCTAAATTGGGGGACGGAAGCGACCCCCTGAGTGTTGAAAGATGGACTGTTTGGGGGCGGCGAGAGATGCAAGGAGGAGGAATGCTAACTCTAGCTCACTTTTGTCCTTGTGTTTTACTACCGCGCTTTGACACTTAGGCAACTTCGGGGGTGGAGAAGGAAAGGAAGCTGTGTTAATTCATTCTTTTTATTTGCATCTACAGTTACTAATTTAGACAGCCATAAGTTAACGGGATACTCACCCCTCTGTTACTTAAGTTCCACTGAACGAAAAGACAGCCCCATTGAGGGGTTATGCTTTAAGGCTTTAGAGTATTTTAATAAGTTTTGTGCATTGGAGCACATCCAGCTTTGAACGGGGTCCTGACTGAAGCGTGTGCTCGTGTTTATGTTTACTGAAGAGTACTAGTGTTTCTGTTGCATTTCGATGCCCAGAATATTGCCAGAGCGGCAATAAGCACGGTTCTTAGCTACAGTCCAGGTTTGTTAAAGAAACATGAATAACCAAATATTAAATTGGTAATGTCCTGGGGTGAGAAGAACTAGAACAGAGAGTCAGAAGGCCTGGTCAAGGCCCTGCCCTTGCCAGTTACTGTGCGATCTCGAAGTTGTCACCAGAGGTCGTGGTGATACTTTTCCTTACTATTTCATAATGTAGCTCTGAGACCCAGATTATCCAGTGAACGTGAAAATGCTGATAAAATATGAGGCATTTTTTAAAAGAGTTACAGTACAATTTAATACTGCCATGTATAAAGATTATAAATGAATAAAATGAAAACAAGTATAGAAAAGCAATACAAATAATAAGTATTTTAAAATGTAAAATATTGATAAACATAAAGATGTATATAAAAGTAAATATGTAAATAAAGTCCTTAAGGTCACAACACTTACAGATAAGCCATTGTTAGAGATCTTAGCTGTATTGTAAGTCTGTTTTTAAGGTAACTTGTAATCCTTAACTTTGTTAGTATCATTTGGAAAAAGTTGCACATAAAGAAGTGTTGCTTGATCTTAAAATAGCCCTGGGACTACTCAACATGCCAAACCTGGTACAGGTCCTTCTAATTTTTAAAAATAATTTTCATATTCTAATTTGTTTAGGCCAATGTAGAACCTGAATATAAAACAAAGAACAATGGTTTGCTTATGGACTTTGTGTACCATGTTAGTAGAATAATGTGGTTTATTAGGAGTGTTTACAGTTAGATGGCATTTTGTAATGCTAAATGAATTAATAGGTATTGATTCTTATCTCTTGACATTTTAAACAGGTAATATGAAATGTTGATCAAGCATGGGTACCCATTCTCTTAAGTCCAGTATTAATCCAGTAGAAAAGAACATTGAATCATTGGGGTTTGTGAAAAAAGGCCAGCTGCATTTGTGAAAACATGCAGGGTGTATTCAGTATGGTAGAATTAGGGGTATTCCATATTGGATTCTGCAGGCGTTTTCCTGGCACCACTGCTGGACCTGTAGTCAGACACACCTTAAGTGGCTCTCACAGTGGTCTTTTTCTTCATTTCTATTGCCACTTCCCATTGTTGTTGTTGTTTTTTTTAAATTTTCACTAAGTCAAGAGTAGTGTGGCTTCTTAATTGGTTTTCCAACTGTAGTTCCCCACCTTGCAAACATAGAGCCACAAAAAAAACAGACAAAACCCTTTTGTACAGACATTATTTCGCCCTCAGCACTGTCTGATTGTACTTATCCCACTAGGCATGACAAATGGAACTTCCCGTTGCTTGCAGGATACTAACCCTGCAAGGCAAGGAAGGCAATTGGGGCACCTCTTCTGGGTCCAACCTTACTCTCTTCTTCTTTTAGCTAGAGGCAAAGTTTATATTCTTTCCTTCACCCCAAGTGTCACCCATCTTTTGAAATCACAGCTCTTCTCTCACTCCCAGCTTGGGACATTGCTTAAGTCACATAACTTCTAGTTTTGCCATCTGTGATCTAGTTATGAAATTAGGGTTTCTCCTTGCCAGTTTCTCTGTTCATCTTCATGAGGAGTGGACTGCTGCTTTTTACCTCTTATTTATCCAGTCTCCAGGCTAGCTGTGTGGCCAGCTTGTCTCTGGGAACAAACTTAGAACAAAACTGTAGGGTGCTTTTCCAGAACGTCATAAAAGCAGCAGGCCTTTCCCAGTTACTCTTTCATGCCACCTTGTTTATTTCTTTTATTCACATTTTATACTATTCAGTTATCTCATTTGTTTTTTTGTTTTCTATCTTTTAGTGAGGTAAGCTCTGTGAATAAACTATTTCGTTCAGGGCTCTGTTCTCTTTTCCCAGCACAATGCTATTTATACAGTAGGTGCGGGTGCCCAATCAATGAATAAATGAATCAGAAGGCAGAAAAGAGACTGATCAGTTTGAATCTGGACTCTGAAGTTTATGAGATATTTGACTTTGGGCAAGTTTCTTAAACTCTGTACTTCAGTTACATGATTTTTTTTTTCAGTTAGTAGTGGAGATTGAACCCAAGACCTTGTACATGGGAGGTAGGCACTCAACCACTGAAATACATCCACTCCCCAATGAGTTTTTTTTTTTAAGATTTATTTATTTATTTAATTTCCCCCCCTCCCCTGGTTGTCTGTTCTTGGTGTCTATTTGCTGCGTCTTGTTTCTTTGTCCGCTTCTGTTGTTGTCAGCGGCACAGGAAGTGTGGGCGGCGCCATTCCTGGGCAGGCTGCTCTTTCTTTTCACGCTGGGCGGCTTTCCTCACGGGCGCACTCCTTGCGCGTGGGGCTCCCCCACGCGGGGGACACCCTTGCGTGGCACGGCACTCCTTGCGCGCATCAGCGCTGCGCATGGCCAGCTCCACACGGGTCATGGAGGCCCGGGGTTTGAACCGCGGACCTCCCATATGGTAGACGGACGCCCTAACCACTGGGCCAAAGTGCGTTTCCCTCAATGAGTTTTTTTTCTTTCTTTTTTTTAGGAGGTACTGGAAATCAAACCTGGGACCTCATACATGGGAAGCAGGTGCTCAACCATTTGAGCTATATCCACTCCCGGTTACATGATTTTTTAAGTGGGACCATTAGTAGTAGCTACCTTAGGGTTTTTGGTGCAGATTGCTAAGTGTTTGGAACTTAGCACAAGAGTAAACTTAATGCTAACTCTTTTTATCGTACTGTTTTGTGTTTAAGGAGCAAGAAATATTTTTTCTAAGATGTTTAATTTTAAGGAAAGTTTTGGTCTTTTATAGGAGTAAAACCTCAGTTTTACTTGGAAATCAAGCTACCCAAGATTTTCCGATATTTAATTGTATAGAAGTGGCCCCTCTTATTTAAAAGTAGTTTAAAATGTCTTAAGTTTCCTAAGAGGTTTTTTTGAAGATAGGAACTGTGCTTTACTCATTTTTATATTTTTCTACATTTTTCTACTTGCGCATATTCTGTGCTCAGTTCATTAAAGGAAAGAAAAGAGATTGATGGGCCCGCCATGGTAACCAAAGAAATTCTGCCTTTAAACTCTTAGTGAACAGCACTGGGCAGATCCTATCTTGTTCTGAGTTAAGGAATCAGCTGGGAAGGACCTGAGTCATCTGCTACCGTTTATGTTTATAAGGAATCAGAACTTGAAAGGTAGTATAGTAAAAGTGGAAGGAGACTGATTTGGAGTCAGATCTGGGTTTAAATGTTTGCTATTGTGTCCCTGGGTAAATTTCCTCTTAATTCGTAAGAAGATGCTAATGATATAGTCATTATGGTGTTTAAGGGGAGGCGAATAAGAGAGCAGCAGAGTACCTAGCACAGTGTTTAAAATTACTAAAAATCAGTTCTAAGGAAAGTTTAAAAATGTTTGAGAGTGTCATTTGTTTGAACATGACATGACTGTATTTGTTATCCTGTGTGATGGCATCCTATGTCATGGAGGTACTATCATTTCCTACTCATGTATCATTGAACTAAGTTTCTTTTAAAAATTTTAGCTGCTGTTTATCCTTCAATAAATGTTCCTACAGAATTTGAATCATTTTGATTTATTCAGGGATATAGACTAATAGTAGAACTGGTATATCAGTTCTGGATTGAAACATCCCAAGCTGATTCCATGTTTTTGTCCAGAAACAGTACTCACAGTATAGTCACTGGGTCCTGGTTAGTTTGAGAGCCTTCTAGTAGTTCGTGGGGATTTCCTTTTATTATCACATTTATAGTAGAAATATTTATGTTGGAGTTTCGGTGTAAACTATACTTATATTGTATTAGTACTTGTAAAAAAACTAGCTTTATTTGGTTGAAAGAAAATCAAGAGTTGTACAAGTCTTTCACTTTTCTGGAGAGTGAAAGGATAGGGGAGTAGGTATTATACTGTTCATGTAGTTTGTGGATTGTAAAAGCTTTCATCACAGTCTTTTTTATTTTTTTAGGTGAATCTTTTTCCAGGTTAGGCATACTTGTAAAAATTTTGTTTGGCCTTGGAAATTTTGGTAGGGAAATTTGGTAGAGAATACAGACACATAGCATGTGGCTGGGCACATGCTCTGGATTTAGGAGAGAGACATAATACCATGGTAGCTCCTATATTAATGTGGAACTGTCTTTGGGTAGTTGCTAGTGAGTGCAGTAGAGTCAAAAGCAAGTGTCAAAAAAGATAAAAAACAAAAAAAAGGGAAAAAAAGAGAAAGAAGCAAGTGTCTGGAATTGTCTTTGATATTAACAGCAAATCCATTAAGATAGATGAAATATAGGGGGTAATATTTTATAGAGCCACCATGTGGATTCTTTCCAGTATTAACGTTTTAATATAATGGAGTAAATATTAATTATAACCCTTTCTGTTTGATTCTGAACTTCTCCTAATTTCCCTCTCCCCCCCTCAATGAAACATTGTCTTATACAAGCTTGGGCAGGTAGAGCTCCAGCTCAACACTTATTAAGTCTTTTAGTTTTGTTTTCTTTGATTGGTATCAGACTTGTTTCTGGCTTTGAAAAAAGAACAGCTCTACACACAATGCAAGCCAGGCTTGCCTGTTTGGCAGCTACAGTTAAACCTTGGAGACCCTGTGAAACTTTTTTTCTCATTATACATTGTAAATAAGTTCTCTTTTGCTCTTGTCTCCAGTTTTATTGCCATGCTGAAAACTCTGTCAGCTGTGTCTACTAGTATGACATTTATCTGGGTCATATGCTCAGGCATCTAAAGAGATATTAAAGTGTAAATGAAATTATGACTAGCAAGTTCCCTTCACATCATAGAGTGGGAGGCAACAGAGACTTCTCCATATTATGAATCTGTATTTTATGATTTGTCTTGATAAAAGGGGTAAAAGGGCAATATTTTACATCAGATTCTGAAGGTTACTCTGTCTTACTCATCAAACCAGAAGCTTAAATAGATAGAAGTAAGTGCCATTCAGTTTTAGATATATCATGACTTTTTTTTTCCCAAGCGGGGATTTATTTTATTCCTGATGAGCTTGCTGACTGGTATAGGTAATGTGTTTGACCATTTGAATATTGCTAACTTTGCATTGTTTTCTACTAAACAAATGTAGAGAAAATATATAAATGTAGTTAGTATGTGAATAATTTAGTGTTTTTTTAATAAACGATTTTTTATTTTTAAATTTATTACCCCTATCCCCTTGCCACCTGAGCACACTGTCTGCTCTCTCTGTCTACTAGCTGTGCTTTCTTTGTCTGCTTGTCTTCTCTTCTTGTCTTCTCTTTAGGAGGCAACGGGTATGGATCCTCGGACCTCCCTATGTGGGAGAGAGGCACTCAATCACTTGAGCCACCTTAGTTCCCTGGTTTGTTGTGTCTCTCACTGTCTCTTTTTTTTTGGTCATTGTTGCATCATCTTATTGCACCAACTCTGCGCCACACGGTCTGTTGCAACGCACCGTGCAGGTCAGTTTGCTTTCACTAGGAGGTCCCGGGTACCGAACCTGGGACCCTCCATGTGGTCGATGGAAGCCCAGTTGCTTGATCCACATCTGCTGCCCCCAATATTGCTTTTGAATCAAGGTTTTAAGTGCTTTAAATTCAGGACTCATATGAGGATTTTTTATTAAGTTGTTTTTATTACACATTGAGTAGAATAAAAAAAACTGTTAGTAAAACAAACCTAAGGTTTAAAGAAAGATGGTACAATAAATACTTGTATACCCACAGTGCTCATTTGAGTCTTTTGTGGACCCCAGAAAATTCTGCTCCCGTGCATATAAACCTATTTTAGATGGGACCTTTTAATTAGATTCAATTAAAGGATCTTCATTTTGATTAGATCACATCAGTAGGGCATGACCCTGGATGGGTCTTAATCCTCTTACTGGAGTCCTTTATTAACGGAGGAATAAAAAGCCACAGACACAAAAAAAGCACCAGAGACAGAGAGAAGCCTCCAGAAGTTGAAATCAGTGGACCTGGGACAGAGAAAAGCTACAGACGGAGTATCCTGAAGCTGAAGCAACAAGGCCTGGAAGAGAAGGGAGAGAGGGAGGAGAGGGGAGAGGAGAGAGATGAGCTGACGCCACCCTGTGCCTGATCATCCACAGGTAAGCTTGAGGAGAAAGTGAGGCTGGAGGAGAAGGCAGAGACTGGCAGAGCTGCCATTGTGCCTTGCCACGTGGCAGGAATCCAGGATCGCCAGCAGTCAGCCTTTGGGGAGAGAGCGCCTGATGCCTTGATTTAGACATTTTTCTCAGCCTCAGAACTATAAGCTATATGTTAATCCCATTGTAAAAGCCAACTAATTTCTGGTATATGGTATTGGCAGCATTTAGCAAACTAAAACACCTACCACCTAATTTTTTAAGAAGACTACTACCAGTAAAACAAGTAAAAACAGAAGGCCCCTGTGTGCTTTACCCAAGAGGTACTTCCTATACTGAATTTTGTGTTTCTCTTTCATTTGCTAATATATCACTTTATTCATTTTTTTTTGTTGATAGAATTTGGGTTATTCCAGGGTACTTCTATTATAAATAGTGCTGCTGTGAACATTCTTGTACCTAATACCTGGTACTTGTGTGCAAGTGTTTCTCTTGTTTATATACCTAACCTTGGTTATATACCTTTGTTTTTTGGTAGTACCAAATTGTTTTCCAAAATGGTTGTATGTATACTCCCATCAGCAGACAGTTTATATTGTTCCTTATCATGGCTAGTACTTGACATGAACAGAGATTTTAATTTTTGCTCCTCTGGTCTTCGGTTGTACAGTGTATTTTCCTAAATGGAATCCTGATATTATTACATATGAACAACAGCATTCATTAGGCTATTTCCTATTTGTAGACCTGCAAAAATTCAAAAGGGTTTAACTCTTCTCAGGGGATTATGATCTACTTAATATAGGAAGTACAAAAAGATAAATGACAAGGAAGTACTAAGTGACTGTTATAGCCAGGGAGTTATTTTTTTCCCCACATTTCTTTTTTACAACCTTATTGTCTCCAGCTTTTTAATAAGAGAAATTTCAAACATACAGAAAACTTGAAAGATAGTATAATAACCACATACCCATCACCTAAATTTGCATTTTGCTTTATTTATGTGTGTGCCCTGTTGCGTATGTGCAGTGTATGTGTGTATTTATTGAAACATTTGAAAATAAGTCACAGACAGCTCCGAGGCAGCTTGTGCCTCAGTGGTGGATGGGCACTGGCCTCCGTGGTGTGGAGCGCTCTACCTGAGTCTTCTCTGCAGATGGGCAGTCTTCTCCTTCCATTCCTTCCAGTATGCTGCAGGATGCTCTTCTGATCTCCTGGAGCACCTAAACAAGTGCTTTAGCTAGCTCCAGATAGCTCTGGGTGTTTACTAACTGCCCTGTAGCAGGAGCTGACTTTAGAAGCTCTTACTGTGTGTCATCTTGCTGGTTGTCCTTTTCCCCCATTTTTAATTGGGTTGTCTTTTTGTTGTTTAGTTGTAGCATCTCTTTATATATCATAGATATTAAACCCTTACTGGACATGTGATTTCCAAATATTTTCTCTCTTTGAGTTGGCTGTCTTTTCACCCTTTTTACAAAGTCCTTTGAGGGACAAGATTTTAATATTGGGGATTCACATAATTTTTTCTTTTGTTATGCATACTTTGGGTGTAAGGTCCAAGAAACCATCACCTACTACAAAGACTTGAAGATGTTTCCTTAATGTTTTCTTCTATTAGTCTTTGATTCAATTTGAGTTGATTCTTGTGTAGGTAGTGAGATAGGGGTCCTCGTTCATTCTTTTGGTTATGGATATCCAGTTCTCCTAGCACCATTTCTTGGAGACTGTTTTTTCCCATAAACATGGACTCTCAATTCTGTTCCACTGGTCGATATTTCTATCTTTATGCCAATACCATGTTGTTTTAACCACTCTTGCTTTGTAATGTTTGAAGGTCAGGCAGTGAAATACCTCCCATGTCACTTTTCTTTTTTAGAATGCTTTTGTATTGGGGTGCCCTTTCCTTTCCAAATAAATTTTGTAATTGACCTTTCTGTTTTTGTAAAGTAGTTTGTTGGAATTTTGATAGGTATTGCATTGAATCTATAAATCAGATTGGGTAAGATTGACATCGTCACAATGTTTAGTCTTCCAGTCCTTGAATATGGACTATCTTTCCATTTGTTTAGGCCTTAATATTGATTTCTTTTAGCATTGTTTTGTAGTTTTTTGAATATAGGATTTGTACTTCTTTTGTTAAATTAATCCCCAGGTATTTGAGTCTTTTTGTCGCTATTTTAAATGGAATTTTTCCTCAGATTTCCTCCTCAGATTGTTCAGTACTAGTGTACAAAAACATTCCTGATATTTGTATTTTGATCTTGTATCCTGCTACTTTGCTGAACTCATTAGCTCTAGTAGCTTTGTCATAGATAATTCAGAATTTTCTTAGTACACGATCATGGCATCTGCAAATGGAGCTTAACTTCCTCTTTTCCTTTGTCTTGTCTAATTGTTCTAGCTAGAATTTATAGTACAACATTGAATAAGAATGGTGACAGTGGGCACCCTTGTCTTATTCCCAATTCTAGAGGGAAAACCTTCAGCCTTTCCCCATGGAATACGATGTTGGCTGTGGGTTTTTCATATATGCCTTTTATCATTTTGAGGAATTTTCCTTCTAGTCCTATCTTTTGAATTGTTTTTATCAAAAAAGGTTGCTGGATTTTGTTGAGAGCCTTTTCTGCATCAGTTGAGATGATCATGTGTTTTTTTCCCTTCAATTTGTTAATGTGGCGTATTATGTTGATTGATTTTGTGTTGAGCCATCCTTACATAGCAGGAATAAGTTCCACTTGATGTGATGTATAAGTCTTTTGATATGCTGCAGGAGTCTATTTGCAAGTATTTTGTTGAGATCTTTTGCATGTATATTCATTGGAAAGATTGGTGTGTAATTTTCTTTTTTTGTAGTGTCTTTATCTGGCTTTGGTATTAGGGTGATGTTGGCTTCATAAAATGTGTTGGGTAATTTTCCCTCCTCTTAAATTTTTTGGAAGAGTTTAAACAGTATTGTTGTTAATTCTTTGCAAAATGCTTGATAGAATTCACCTGTAAAGCCATCTGATCCTAGTTTTTTCTTTGTTAGGAGATTTTTGATGATGGATTCAATCTCTTTAAATGTGATTGGTTTGGTAAGGTCTTGTATTTCTTGTAGTGTCAATGTAGGTCGTTTGTGCATTTCAAGGAAATTGCCCTTTCATCTAGATTATCTAGTCTGTTGGCATACAGTTTCTCATAATATCCTCTTACGATCCCATTTATTTCTGTGGAGTCTGTTGTACTCCTCCCCTCCCCCATTCATGGCTGATTATATTTATTTACATCTTCTGTCTTTCTTTTTAGTCTGGCTAGGGGTTTTTCAATTTTATTGATCATGTCAAAGATCTATCTTTTTGGTTGTTTTTGTTGATTTTCCCTGTTGTCTTTTTAATCTCAATTTCATTTATTTCTGCTCTAATATTCTTCTTCTGCTCTTTTTGGGAACAGTTTGCTGCTCTTTAATTTATTTTTTCTAGTTTCTCTAATTATTCAGTTAGGACTTTGATTTTAGCTCTTTTTTCTTTTTTAATATAGGTGTTTATGTCTATAAATTTCCTTCTCAAGCCTGCCTGTACTGTATTATAGGTTTTGTTAAGTTGTCTACTTACTTTCATTCATTTCAATATATTTACTGATTTCATTTGCAATTTCTTCTTTGACTCACTGATTATTTAGGACTGTGTTGTTTAGCCTCCACACATTTGTAAATTTACCTCTTTCCTATCTATTGTTGATTTCCAGTTTCATTCCATTATGATCTGAGAAGGTGCTTTGTATAATTTCAGTCTTTTTATATTTATCGAGAGGTTCATTTTGACCTAACATGTCATCTATCCTGAAGAAAGATCCATGGAAACTTGAGAAGAATGTATACTCTGCTGAGTTTGGGTGTAATGTTCTGTATATATATGTCTGTTAGGTCTAGTTTGTTTATGATACTGTTCATGTTCTCTGTTTCCCTGTTGATCTTTTGTCTAGTTTTATCTAACGATGCGAGTAGTGTGTTAAAGTCTCCAACTATAATTGTAGAGATGTCTATTTCTCCCTTTAGTTTTGCCTGAGATTGCCTAATGTATTTTGGGGCACCCTGGTTAGATGTATAGGTATTTTTGACTGTTATTTCTTCCTGGTAAATTGGATCTTTTATTTTTTTAAATTTTCGTTTATTTATTTATTGTAAAATAAGCTTTAGATTACGTAAATGTTACATAAAAAATATAGGGGATTCCTATATGCTCCAACCCCTTCCCCTCCCACCAATTAATTCTTGTTTTCCTTTATTTTGTACATTTAATAATTGAAAATGTAAACAATTAAAAACTAAAAAGAAAACAGAGTTGAATAAAAACATACATTTCTCATTTAAATGTACTGCATACATAAAAATTTTTTTTTGACTCATACAATATATTATACAGTGTATTTGTTTCATAGTAACACAGTGAAACAGTATTTGTCCTTTGTGTCTGGCTTACTTTCCTCAATATAATGTCTTCCAGGTTCATCCATGTTGTCATGTTATAGCATCTTCTAGCTACTTAATATTCCATTGTGTGAATAGACCACAGTTTGTTTATCCATTCGTCTGTTGATGGACACCTAGGTTGTTTCCAACTTTTGGCAATTGTGAATAATGTCGCTGTGAACATCAGTGTGCAGATGTCTGTTCACGTCACTGCTCTCAGTTCTTCTGGGTATTGCAGTAGTGGTATTGCAGGATCAAGTGGCAAGTCTACATTCAACTTCTTCAGGAACTGCCAAACAGTCCTCCACAGTGGCTGTACTATTCTGCATTCCCACCAACAGTGAATAAGTGTTCCTTTTTCTCCACATCCTCTCCAACACTTGTGCTTCTTTGTCTTTTTAATAGTGGCCATTCTGGTAGGTATGAAATGATATCTGTAGTTTTGATTTGCATTTCCCTAATCATTAGTGAAGTTGAGCATTTCTTCATGTGTTTTTTTGCCATTTGTATTTTTTCTTTGGATAAATGTCAGTTCAAGTCTTTTGTCCATTTTTAAATTGGGTCTTTTGTCTTTTTGTTATTGAGTTGTAACATCTCTTTATATATCCTGGATATTAAACCCTTATCTGACATGTGATTTCCAAATATTTTCTCTCATTGACTAGAATGCCTTTTCACCCTTTTGACCAAGTCCTGGGAGATATGAAAGTTTTTAATTTTGAGGAGGTCCCATTTATCTATTTTTCTTTTGTTGCACGTGCTTTGGGTGAAGGCCCAAGAAATCACTACCTACTGCAAGGTCTTGAAGATGTTTCCGTACATTTTCTTCTAGTAGTTTTATGGTCCTGGCTTTTATATTTAGGCCTTTGATCCATTTTGAATTGATTCTTATATAGGGAGTGAGGTAGTAGTCTTCTTTGATTCCTTTGGTTGTAGATATCCATTTGTCCCAGTACCATTTGTTGAAAAGACTGTTTGGTTCCGTTAACATTGATTTGGTAGATTTGTCAAAAGTCAGTTGACTGTATAAGTGAGGGTTTGTTTCTGGGTTCTCAACTCTGTATGACTGATCAATGTGTCTATCTTTTTTGTGAGTACCATACTGTTTTGACCACTGTAGCTTTGTAATAAGTTTCAAGGTCAGACAATGAAGTTCTTCCCATTTTGTTTTTTTTTTTTTTTTTTTTTAAATGCTATTGGCTATTCGAGTGCACTTTCCCTTCCAAATGAATGGTAATTGCCTTTTGTAATTCTGTAAAGTAAGAGATTGGGGTTTTGATTGATATTGCATTGAAATCTATAAATCAGTTTGGGTAAGATGACATCTTCACTATATTTATTCCAATCCATGAATATGGAAAGTTTTTCCATTTGTTTAGGTCTTTTAAAATTTCTTTTAGCATTGTTTTGTAGTTTTCTGTATATAGGTCCTCTAATTCTTTGATTAAATTATTTCCTAGGTATTTGAGTCTTTTTGCTGCTATTGAAAATGGAATTTTCCCCAATTTCCTTTTCAGATTTTTCCATACTAGAGCATCAAAACATTGATTTTTGTATGTTGATCTCATATCCTGCCACTTTGCTGAACTCAGTTATTAGTTCAGGTAGTTTTGTCATGGATACTTCAGGATATTCTAGGTACAGTATCATGTCATCTGCAAACAGTGAGAGTTTTACTTCTTCTTTTCCTATTTGGATGCCTTTAATTTTTTTTTTCCTTTTGTAATTGCCCTAGCTAGAAATTCTAGTATGGTATTGAATAACAGTGGTCACAGTGGGCGTCCTTGTCTTGTTCCCAATCTTAGAGGGAAAGCTTTCAACTTGTCCCCATTGGGTATAATGTTGACTGTGGGTTTTTCATATATGTCTTTTATCATTTTGAGGAATTTTCCTTCTATTGCTATCTTTTGAAGCGTTTTTATAAAAAAAGGATGCTTGATTTTGTTGAATGACTTTTCTGTACCAATTGAGATGATTGTGTGGTTTTTTCCCTTCAGTTTGTTAGTGTGGTGTATTACGTTGCTTGATATATACCAGGAATAAATCCCACTTGGTCATGATGTATAAGCCTTTTGATATGCTGTTGGATTCAATTTGCAGGTATTTTGTTGACAATTTTTGCATCTATGTTCATTAGAGAGATTGGTGTGTAATTTTCTTTTTTGTAGTGTCTTTATCTGGCTTTGGTATTATAGTGATGTTGGCTTCATAAAATGTGTTGGGTAATTTTTCCTCTTCTTCAGTTTTTTGGAGGAGTTTAAATAGTGTTGGTGTTAAATCTTTTGGAAACGCTTGGTAGAATTCACTTGTGAAGCCATCTGGTCCTGGACTTTGCTTTGGTGGGAGATTTTTGATGTTGGATTCAATCTCCTTAAATGTGATTGGTTTGTTAAGTTCTTGTATTTCTTGTAGCGTTAGTGTAGGTTGTTTGTACATTTCTAGGAATTTGTCCATTTCATTTAGGCTGTCTAGTTTGTTGGCATATGGTTTCTCATAATATCTTCTTATGATTCTTTTTATTTTTGTGGAGTCAGTTGTAACTTTCCCCTTTTCATTTCTGATTGTATTTTTTTTCATCTTCTCTCTTTTTTTCTTTGTTTGTCTAGCTAGGGATTTGTCAATTATATTGATCTTCTCAAAGAACCAGCTTTTGGTTTTGTTGATTGTCTGTTGTTATTTTCTATTTAATTCTAAATTTCATTTATTTATTTTTCCCCTCCCTTCTCCCCCTCCCGCTCTCATTCCCCCACCCTGCTGTTTTGCTGCCTGTGTCCATTCGCCATGTAATCTTCTGTATCTGTTTCTCTTTTTGTCTTCTCATCTTTCTCCTCTAGGACTCACTGGGATTCGATCTTGGGGACCTCTGATGTGGAGAGAGGGTCCCTGTCAATTGTGCCACCTCAGTTGCTGGTCTCTGCTATGCTTCACCTTGACTCTCCCCTTCGTCTCTGCTTTGTTGTGTCATCATCTTGCTGCATGACTCACTCGTGCGGGCACTGGCCTACCATGTGGGCACTGTCTCGTCCGATGGGCACTCGTGCAGGCAACTCGGCTCTCTGTGCTGACACTCATGCAGGCACTGGCTTGCCGTGTGTGCACACTTTTTCTTTTTTCTTTTTTACCAGGAGGCCCCAGGGATCGAACCTTGGTCCTCCCTATCACTTCAGCCACATCCGCTTCCTTGCAATTTCTTCTTTGACCCACTGTTGTTCAGGAGTGTGTTGTACAGCCTCCACACATTTGCCAATTTACTTTTTTCCTGTCTGTATTGATTTCCAGTTTCATTCCATTATGATCAGAGCAGGTGCTTTGTATAGTTTCAATCTCTTTATATTTATTGAGAGCTGCATTGTGCCCTAACGTGGTCTATCCTGGAGAAAGAGGCACTTGAGAAGAATGTATAATCTGCTGAGTTTGTATGCAGTGTTTTATATATGTCTGTTAGGTCTAACTCGTTTATCATATTGTTCAAATTTTCTGTTTCCTTGTTTGCCTTCTGTCTAGTTCTTTCTAATGATGTGAGTGGGGTGTTGAAGTCTCCAGCGATTATTGTAGAGATGCCTGTTTCTCCCTTAGTTTTCTCAGAGTTTGTCTCATGTATTTTGGGGCACCCTGGTTAGGTGCATAGATATTTATGACTGTTACATCTTTATGGTGGATTGTACCTTTTATTAATATATTATGGCCTTCTGTATTTCCTATAACTTTTTTTGCATTTAAAGTCTGTTTTGTCTCATATTAGTGTCGCTAATATCACATGGGGTATCTTTTTCCAAACTTTCACTTTCAGCTGGTTTGTATGCCTGCGTCTAAGGTGAGTTTCTTGTAAGTAGTGTATGGGTGGCTCATGTTTTTTTATCCCTTCTGTCATCCTGTATCTTTTTATTGGGGAGTTTAATCCATTCACATTCAATGATATTAATGTAAATGCACTATTTACTTACTCCATTTTATTTTTTGGATTTCATATGTTGTATCTTATTTTTGTCTGCCTTTTTACTCTTTTGGTTATCCTTTCTGCTAGTCTTTTTATATTATACTCTCCTCCAAGCCTATCTTTCCTGTCCAGCCCTTTCTCTCCTGTTCTTTTTCAGGCTTCATTTAATATTTCCTGCAAAGGTGGTTTCTTTTTAAACTTCACTAATTTCTGTTTGTTTGTCAATATTTTGTGCTCACCTTCATATTTGAAGGAGAATTTTGCTAGATAAAGAATTCTTGGCCAGCAGTTTTTCTTTTTCAGTATCCTAGTTGTATTATACCACTGTCCCCTTGTCTCCATGGTTTCTGATGAGAAATCCGCACTAAGTCTTACTGGGTGTCCCTTGTATGTGATGGCTTGCTTCTCCCTTGCTGCTTTGAGAATTTTCTCTTTATCCTTATCATTTGACATTCTGAGTAGTATGTGTCTTGGAGTAGGTCTATTCACATTTATTCTGATTGGGGTATGCTGCTCTTCTTGGACATGTAAATTCATTTCTTTCTTTAGAGTTGGGCAATTTTCAGCTGTTATTTCCTCAAATACTCTTTCTGCCCTTTCTTCCTTCTCTTCTCCTTTTGGAACTCCCTTGACACACATGTTGTTGCTTTTTGTGTTATCTTCTAACTCCCTGAACCCCTGCCACTTTTTTCCTTTCTTTTCTCTCTCTTGTTTTTTCCCTTCAATTTCAGCTGTTCTGTCTTCTGTATCATTTGTTCTTCTATCCTTTGAGTCTGCTGTTGTATGTCTCTAATGAGTTTTCGATCTCAGCTACCTTATCTTTCATCCCCATTAGCTCTGTTACTTTTCTACTCAGGTTTACAAATTCTTCTTTGTGCACACTCAGTGTCGTCTTGATGTCCTTTATCTCTTTAGCCATACTGTCTTTCAACTAATTAATTTGATTTTCTTTGTCTCAAATTCTGTCTTCTGGGGCTTTGATATATTCCTTTTCTTGGGCCATGTCTTCCATTTTCTTAGTATGGCTTGCAGTTTTTTGCAAAAACATTTTGTCTATGTATCTGATTAGGATGGTGAGTTTACTCAGATGCTCAATTTCTTTCTCTTTTATAGGGACTTAGTGGCAGAAGGCTGTGGGTCATTGTTCTTCTTTGATTCCTGATTCAACCTGTTCTGGGTCGTTAGGCTTTTCCCTCTTAGTTTCTCAAAACTGGGCCCTGGACCCAGTAATAGTTTGCAGACCCACTTCCTAGGTCCTTCTGGAAGGAGGGATAAAGGCTGGAAAATCCTCTCATATTTACTTCTGATTTCTTCACATGTACATTCTTGCTCCACCAGCAGATGGCCTCTTTTGGCAGCCCTCTTCGTTCAACGCCTGCTTGTACTGTGTTTGTTACAACCTGGGCCAGATCAATGTGGTAGTGTATTCTGCCTGGAGGCTAATTCAAAGTTGCTGATAGCCCCCTCCCTTTTCTTTTGTAGGAAACAATTCCACTCCTCTCTGCATCCTCATCGACCAGTCCTGATCAGGAGAGAGGGAGATGGAGATGGAGAGGGTTGGATCTTTTTTGTCTGGGATCTATTTTTTCCTGTCGGCTCCCAAGGCAAACAATGGTATGGTCCCACCTGGCTTGGAAGAGCTCATGGGACAGCAGACCAAATTTGTGCATCAAAAACTGAGTCAGCCTTAGGCTGTGTCCCTCTCTCTCCCCTTTCCTTGGAAGGTGGATCCTTGGAGTCCCCTTGTCTGTAGTCACTGGCCACTAGGCCTGTGAATTCAGAAGTGGCTTTGTATAGAGGATGGGGCTGGCAGTTGCAGCTGCTGCTTTTAACATAGAGTTTTGTGGTTGTGATTCTTTTCGTTTGTCTCTCGGCTGTTTCTAGCCTTCTGCTATCTTAAACCCTAGAAGATTTTTTTCCAGGTAGTTTCTGTCTATCCTCTGTTATTTTTTTTTTTGGAATGGAAGAGAGCCCCATGTGTTTTTCAACCTTTATCTTCTTGGAACGGCTTCAAATAACCAACTTTTGTTTTTTTTCTCTGTACTGGTAGTTTTTCGGTTTTGTTTCTTGGTTGTTTTTGAGGTACTGGGACCAGAGATTGAATCTGGGACCTTGTATGTGCGAGGCCGGCGTTCAACCACTGAACTTCAGGGCCACATTGGCTCCCTTGAGTTGGCTTTTTTGTTTGTTTGCTTTTTTTGTTGTTGTTGTTGATGTTGTGCCTCTCTAGGAGGCACTGGGAACTGAACCAGGAACCTCCCAGATAGGAGGACAGCACTCAACCGCTTGAGCCACATTTACTCCCTGTATTGTTCTTAAATTCTCCATTTCATTTATCTTTGCTCTAATCTTTGTAATTTCCTTCTCTATGCTTTGGGCTTAGTTTGCTCCTCTTTTTCTAGTTCTACAAGTTTTGAGGTTAAATCTCTGATTTGAAATCTCTCTTCTTTTTAAAGTAAGCATTTGGAGCTATAAATTTCCCTTTCATTCTGCCTTTGATGCATCCCACAACTTTTGATATGCTTTATTTTTTTCATTTGCCTCAAGATATTTTCTAATTTCATTTGTGATTTTTCTCTTTAACCCATTTAAAAGGACACTGTTTAATTTCACATACCTGCAAATTTTACTTTTCTCCCTGTATTACTGAGTTCTAGTTTCATTCCATTATGGTTGGAGAAGGTACATTGTATGATTTCAGTACTTTTGAATTAAGACATGCTTTGTTACCTAACATATGGTCTATCCTGGAGAATCACCCATGTGCACTCAACACGAATGTATATTCTGTTGTTGGGTGAAGTGTTCTATATGTCTGTTAGGTCTTGCTGGTTTAGAGTATCATTAAGTCTCGTATTTCCTTACGTCCTTTATCAAAGTGGTGCATTAAAGTCTCCTACTATTAATGTAGAAACTGTTTGTTTCTCCCTTCAAATCTGTCAGTATTTGCTTCATATATTTTGGGGCTCTACTGTTAGGTGCGTATATATTTAAAAATTTTATGTATTCCTGTGGAGGTGACCTCTTATAAGTATATAATAATATGTTTTTGTCTCATAACATTTTTTGACTTAAGGTCTACTTTATTTGATATTGGTATAGCTACACCAGCTCTCCTTTGGTTACTACTTGCATGGTGTATTTTTTTCTGTCCTTTCCTTTCCAACCTACTTGTATTTTTCAATTTATGCTGAGTTAGTCTTTTGTAGACATCATATATTAGGTCATGCATTTTTTACCCCTCCCCCTCTCCTCCCCTCCCCCCCGTTTTTTTTTTTCCTATCTATGTCCATTCGTTATGTGATCTTCTGTATCTGTTTCTCTTTTTTTTCTCTTTTAGGGTTCACCAGGATTTGATCCTGGGGAACTCTGATGTGGAGAGAGTTTCCCTGTCACTTGCGCCACCTCATTTCCTGGTTTCTTTTGTGCCTCACCTTGACTCTACTCTTCGTCTCTCTTTTGTTGTGTCATCATCTGCCTCTGTGACTCACTTGCACAGGCACTGCTTTCTGGGGGCGCATCTTTTTTTTTTTTTTCCCAGGAGGCCCCAGGAATCGAACCTGGGTCTTCCCATATGGTAGGTGGAAGCCCAATCACTTGAGGCACATTTGCTTCCTGGGTCATGTATTTTTTATCCATGCTGCTAATTTCTGCCTTTTGGCCAGAGATTTTAAGCCATTTACATTTAAAGAACTATGGGTAATGCATGAGTTTATCCTGCCATTTTCCTTTTTAGTCTTTGTAACTTCTATACCTTTTTGTCCCTCAATTCTTACCTTAATGCCTTATTTCATATTTATTTAATTTTTTTTATTTTACCATATTGAGTACTTTCTCATTTCTGTCTGGATATATCTATACTTTTCCTTGTGGTTATCATGGGGTTACAATTTAACTTCCTAAATATGCAGTAATCACATTTGATATGATACCAACTTGACTTCAGTAGCATACACATACACTATTCCTATAATCCTCTGCCTTCCCACCTTTTTTAGTACTTCTTACAAATTATATCTTTGTACATTGTATGTGCAGAAGCATGGATTTATCAATACTTTTAATGTATTTGCATTTTAGCACCTTGAGTAAATAAGAAGTGGAGTTAAATACCAAGAACACAATACATTAGTACAGGCATTTATATCTACCCCAAAGGTTATCTTTTCTGGAGCTCTTTATGCCACTTTGAGCCACTGTGTAGTGTCCTTTCCTTTCAATCTGAATACCTCCCTTTGACATTGCTTGTAGGGCAGACTAGTGCTAATGAACTCCCTCAGCTTTTGTTTATCTGGGACTGTAGTAGTCTCTCCCTCAATTCTGAAGGAAAGTCTCATCAGATATAAAATTTGTGGTTTTTGGTTGTTTTCATTTAGCCCTTTAAGTATTTCAAACCACTGCTTTCTTGTCTAGGCTTCTGATGAGAAAGGAGCACTTAATCTAATTGCAGCTTTCAAAACTGTCTCCTTACTCTTTTGCATTCAACAGATGATCAATTGGTGATGGCTGTATTTTCAGGTTTATCCTTTTTGAGTTTTCTGTGCTTCTTGGCTGTGCATATTTATGTCTTTTGTTAATTTTGGGAAGTTTCCTGCCATAATTTCTTTGAATAGTCCTCTGACTCTCTTTTCTTCAGGGACTCACATACTGTATGTATTTGTATGTTTGATTGCTTCCCATAGGTCTCTTAGGCTATTTTCTTTTTTTTTTTTTTAAAGATTTATTTATTTATTTAACTCCCCCCCTCCCCTGGTTGTCTGTTCTTGGTGTCTATTTGCTGCATCTTGTTTCTTTGTCCGCTTCTGTTGTCGTCAGCGGCACGGGAAGTGTGGGCGGCGCCATTCCTGGGCAGGCTGCTCTTTCTTTTCACGCTGGGCGGCTCTCCTCATGGGCTCACTCCTTGCGCGTGGGGCTCCCCCACGCGGGGGACACCCTTGCGTGGCAAGGCACTCCTTGCGCGCATCAGCGCTGCGCATGGCCAGCTCCACACGGGTCAAGGAGGCCCGGGGTTTGAACCGCGGACCTCCCATATGGTAGACGGACGCCCTAACCACTGGGCCAAAGTCCGTTTCCCTAGGCTATTTTCACCTTTTATAATTTTATGGGTTTTTTTTGGCCTCTCAGCCTCATTTCAGTTGTCTTGTTCAGATTTGCTGATTATTTCTTCTGCCAGCTCCAATCTGCTATTGAACCCTCTTGGGAAATTTTTTTTTTCCTGATCCCACTTTTACAGGAGTTTGAATGCCCACTCCACTTCCCAGGAAACTTTTGCCTTTCCTTGGTCTTCCACCGCAGGTCTTAAAGCAGGTAAGCTTTTGCCCAAGTCCGTTTGTCTCAGTTGTTTCTTACATCTCTTTCATTGTCTCAAGCTGCTTTTGTCTGGATGGCAAATTCTGGGAAGGGGATGTGCTTGATAGGAATTTCCCACGTCAGTCCTTCTCAACTGGAACAATGCTAGGGACCCACAGAGGAACACTGGCCAACTCTAAACTGCCCTAGGAGGGAGGGCATCAGGAGCTTCTTCCGTGGCTCCCCAGAATTGTGCTTTCTTGACTCAGCACAGGCTCAGCCGCTGCAGCCCTTTTAACTGTCCTCTGCAAGTGTGAAAAAGTGTACTGTTTTTAAGTGTCCCCTGCTGCGTTTTTCGGGTTGAGTTGGAGTAACAGCCACCCTCAGAACTGGGCCCCCAGTGATTTGAAGTAGTTTAGCAAAAGCAACGATCAGTGATTGACCTGTACCTCCCTACCCTGAATTTTGAGGAGGTGGATTTTTATGTCCTTTTCTGGTACCAGCAAACCACACCATGGGTCGGGCTCCATTATTGCCTGCCATGAGAGCGGAGGATTGGTGATGTAACTGCTACACAGAGAGAACACTTTACTGGTGTTTACTGTAATTGATTAGCCTCTTCCTCCTGATTCTGGATGCTATGCAATGTTTACTGGACTCCAGAGTTTCAAAATAGTTGTTTCAGACAGTTCCTTCCTGTTTAATAGTTGTTCTGGTGGCAGGAGTGTTTCCTGGAGCTTCCTCCTGTACCATCTTCCCACAAACATCTTCCCATTCCAATACTTTTAATAACTATTTAGCATTCACTTGCAAGGTTGAATCATGATGTATGAAACCCATTTTATATTGATGGATATGTAAACTGTCTAATTTTTCACAATTATAAATAATGCTGCAGTGAGCATTATGGTGCATGTATGTTTGGCTTACTTGTTAGGTTATTTCCTTTGGTTAAATTTTTGAAAGTGGGGAGTGGATGTAGCTCAGTGGTTGAGTGCTTGTCCCCCATGTATGAGGTCCCGGGTTCAGTCCCGGGTTCCATCCCTGGTTTTTTGTAAGTGGGATTACTAGATCAAGGTATGATTTGTGTGTGTGTGTGTATGTGCATTCATCTATTAAGCATTTATATACATTGTATTAGCCAAAGGGTGCTGACGCAAAGTACAAGAAATCCGCTGGCTTTTTTTTTCCCCCTAAAGATTAATTTATTTATCTTTGCCCTTCCCTCCTCCCCCCCCCCCATGTCTGCTCTCTGTGTACATTTGCTGTACATTTTGTGTCTGCTTTGTCTTATCTTTAGGCAGCACCGGGAATCAATCCTGGGACCTTCTGGAGTGGGAGAGAGGTGTTCAATCTCTTGAGCCACCTCAGCTCCCTGGTTTGCTGCGTCTCTCCTCTGTGTCTCTTTTTGTTGCATCATCTTGCTGCACCAGCTCTCCATGTGTGCCAGCACTTCTGCGTAGACCAGCACTCCTGCATGGGCCAGCACTTTGTGCAGGCCACCTTGCCTCCACCAGGAGGCCCAGGGAATCGAACTGTGGATATCCCATATAGTAGATGGGAGTCCAATGGCTTGAGCCACATCTGTTTCTCTGTGCTGGCTTTTATAAAGGATATTTATTTGGGGTAAAAATTTACACTTACAAGGTCCTAAAGAATCCAACTCAAGGTACCATAAGAGGTACTTTCTTACCAAAGTTTGTTGCCATGTGTTGAAGCAAGATGGTTGCCAATCTCGGCGAGGGTTCTGCCTTCCTCTTCGTCTTAAGGCTCCATGGGCCCAGCTTCTTCCAATCTCAGCTCTAGGCTGGAGGGCTCATTTCTTTCCAGGCCATCTCAGCTGCTCAGGGCTCTGGTCTCTTCAGTTGCAAACTATCAGGTGAATGGCTCAGCTCTTCTGGTGCTTTACCTGTTTGAGCCTTCTTTCTGTCACATGGCAGGACTGAACTAACCAAGTTCTCTTCAGTGTCTTTTTCTGTGTTTCTTATTCTCTCTTCTTGATTGAGTGTCTTTCTATCAGCCCACCAAGGTGGTGGACACTCAACCCTGAGGCACACCCTACTGACATGGTCGAATCAAAGTCCTAATCTGGATTTAATCAAGTAAACATACAACCTTTGAATTTAATACTATCAAAGGGTGTCACTACCAGAGGAACAGACCAGTTTACAAACATAATCTCTCTTTTCGGAATTTTTAAATAATTTCAAATTGCCACATACATATTATATTTTGATACATAGAGCCTTCTAGGTACAAATTGACCATTGATACTGTAACATTGTACGGTATGCTCATTTGCTCACACCTTCATCAACATTAATTGATTTTAGATTTGAAATGGTGGAAAAGCAAGATAAAATAGGTTATTGAGGGCATAGAAGTGGGTAGGTCGTAACAGGGAAACTACTTAAAGTATGATGGTTTGGAATAGGCAAAGATAAAAGAGAGGTTAGAGACAGAGGTAGAGAGACTATTTGGGAAGCTGTTGTAGTTTGGTAAGTCAGTGGGGCCTAAAGTAAGGAGGTAGTTGTAGGGATTAATTGCATAAGACAGGTAAATAAGGAATGGCTTATTCTAGCTGTGAAATGAAAATGTAAATCTCTCAACTTTGGTGGTACTTCTTTCACTCTCTAGTGGTTTTCAATCCTGAAAATATATTAGAAGCATCTATGATCTATGTAGCCCATCTCTGGGGATTCTAACTTAATTTGAGGTGGGAAGCAGCTTGGGTAGTCTTAAAACCTTTCCAGATGGTTCTCATGAGTAGCCAGGGCTCTCGCTTACTCTCATACCAGCTCCTAAAACTGGTAGATATCTCTTGATTGTAAAGGAAAAGTCGTGTTCCTTGGTGGGAAGGCTCAAATTCTGCATAATAGTTATATTAGTTTGAGATACAGTACACAGTGCATTTTGTGGCATTAAATAGGTGGAAAATAAGGTGGTGTGATAAAGTGCTCTTAAAGGAGGATTTCATTAAATACACATGGCTTGTTAGGTTTAGAGTTAACACTTTGTGGAGAAGTAGCTTTTGAAATGTCCTGGTGAAATAGGTAAGACTTCTGAGGACCCAGCTGTAAAGGTCAGAAAACCTTTTCTGACCAGATTGTGCAAATGGCAGGAGCTTAGGAAGTGTGGTCTTCTTCTGGGGAACTCTAAGTCTACTTTAGTTAGGGCATTGAGTTAATGTATCAGAGATGTGGAGGTAAAGATTGTCCAGCTAAGGGGTTAGAGTTTGATTCTTAAGAGAATGGGTAATCACTCAAGGTTTTGAAGAGTGAAACATATGAATCTGGCCCTAGACTGGTAGCAAATAGGAGGAAGAAAGAGTGAAATTGTGGTTTAGGTATGGAATGCTGTTCAGACTTGGGAAGTTATTGGGAGATATGGGAATGTCCTTGACATCATCAGTGATTTTGAAGACTGTAAACCTTGGCACTTCATGGCCCCAACAAGGAAGAGATGGTGGGGTGTCCTTATGCAAGCAAGAAGTGTTTCTTATGGATATTCGGTTCTTTTATTTTCTTGATGCACCTTTATCTTGAAATAAAAGCCTTTAGCTAATTAAGCTATTTTGAGAAACAGCCCCCATATTTATAAAATGAGAATAATCCTACTAGCCCTCTTATTAAAAAGCTGGGATTTGATAAAAGTTTCACGAACTGAATATAAAGCACTCTGAAACCCTCTGAGGAAAAAATAAGTTTTACTTTTCAGTAATGTACTGGATTTCAAAATGTTAGTTGAGTGCCGTTTTAATAGAATCATAGGTGGGTGGAATAGATTAAATGACCACAATTGGGAACTACAGTGAACACTTTGAGTTTCTTAGAGCCTTGGTGACAGATGTACCAACTGACCGTTTTTTTTCCTGTATGTGTAAATGATAGTGCAATGGCTTTCTTGAACATACAATTGGGAGAACAGTTGGTATGGTACAGAGTTGATCCACTGAATTGTAAATTTCTTCAAAATACCAAATAGTTGGAAAATGTAAAATTTCTTCTGCTTTTCCAGAACTATTCTGAGTCATGAGATGTTCCTGGCATACATGGAAAAATATTTCCATAATCTAAGACGTTTAGAGATGACTGTATATTATATCCCTCTCCTGGAAATTTTTAGCTTTATGAGATGTTCTAGAAATCTTGCAATAAAGAAACCCGTTTAACTTTTATTTGTGCTTTCTGAATTTATTTGAACCTAGTACTTTTTCAACCAGCTAATATACAGGGGACTGGTACGCTGAAGGGCCCCATTTGAGATGCACTGTCTTGTTCATTTATGGATGTTGTTAGGGGAAATTGAGGGACTTGGAGGACCCAGTTCTTATTTTCCAGGATTCATACCATTGGAGAGCCTCTCACCTTGTTCTCACTAAAAGCGTTTTAAGAACATAAATGGGGAAGTGGATTTGGCCCAATGGATAGGGCGTTTCCCTACCACACGGAAGTTTCAGGGTTCAAACCCAGGGCCTCCTGACCTGTGTGGTGAGCTGGCCCAGTGCAGCGCTGGTGCGTGCAAGGAGTGCTGTGCCGTGCAGGGTTGTCCCCTGTGTAGTGGAGCCCCACGTGCAAAGGAGTGCGCCCCATAAGTAGAGCCACCCAGTGCGAAAAAAGTGCAGCCTGCCCAGGAATGGTGCTGCACGAATGGAGAGCTGACGTCGCAAGATGATGCAACAAAACGAGACACATATTCCAGGTGCCGCTGACAAGAAAGTAAATGGTGACTTTGACTCTTTGTGGAATTAAATTTTATTTTCAGTTATACAAGCGATCCCTCATTGTAAAAAGATTTGAGTCGACAGAGAATATAAGTCTCCCTTTGTACTCTGCCCAATCTACTCACTTTTAAGAAACCACTGTTACCAGCCTGAGGTGCATCCTGCCAAACTCTTTTCTGTGAGTTTACAATATAGGAATAATTCTTGTTTTCATAAGAGAGCTCATACTGTATGTAGTTCTGCAACTTGGTTCTTTTACTAAATGTATTTTAGAGGTCTCTCCATGTCAGACCATCTAGGTTTGCTTTCTTTTTTTTTTTTTTTAAAGATTTATTTTTATTTATTTAATTCCCCTCCCCTCCCCCAGTTGTCTGTTTTCTGTGTCTTTTTGCTGCGTCTTGTTTCTCTGTCCGCTTCTGTTGTCGTTAGCCGCACGGGAAGTGTGGGCGGCGCCATTCCTCGGCAGGCTGCTCCCTCCTTCGCGCTGGGCGGCTCTCCTTACGGGGTGCACTCCTTGCGCGTGGGGCTCCCCTACGCGGGGGACACCCCTGTGTGGCACAGCACTCCTTGCGCACATCAGCACTGCGCATGGGCCAGCTCCACACGGGTCAAGGAGGCCCCGGGGCTTGAACCAAGGAGGCCCGGGGCTTGAACCGTGGACCTCCCATGTGGTAGACGGACGCCCTAACCACTGGGCCAAAGTCCGTTTCCCTAGGTTTGCTTTCTATTGTTCAGTGGTACATTGTGTTTGTATGATGGTATTTCTTAAGGTCCTTTGATAGGGAGATAATCATAATGTGGCTATTCTTATTTGAGTATATATAGTTCAGGTAAAATATATAGTAAATGGATGAAAGTTTAAATTTTACAAGAGCTTATTCTTGACTCAGTTTGCTTTGTTTAAACATTTGACACAATAATGGCCAGGGTATTTTAAAGCTGTGTTTGTTTCTTAATGAAATTTTTAGTAGTTGCTTGTTTAGGTAAACTGAAATCCAAATCATACTTCTCTCTGAAGCCAAATTTCAAAATAACTTTGTTCTCTGCTTCTTATAGAATTATCCTACATTATAGATTGTCAGAACTACAGTATGCTTCTTTTTTTAAGTTTTATTTTATTTACCCCCCCACCCCCCATTTTTCTGCTCTCTGTGTCCATTCGCTGTGTGTTTTTCTGTGACCACTTCTATCCTTATCAGTGGCACCGGGAATCTGTGTTTCTTTTTGTTGCGTCATCTTGCTGTGTCAGTTCTCCGTGTGTGTGGTGCCATTCCTGGGCAGGCTGCACTTTTTTCCATGCTGGGCGGCTCTCCTTACGGGATGCATTCCTTGCGTGTGGGGCTCCCCTACGCGGGGGACACCCCTGCATGGCACGGCACTCCTTGCGCACATCAGCACTAGGCATGGGCCACAGTATGCTTCTGGGATCATTTTTCCAAATCATTATCTTGTTGTGCACTTCTTGTTTGTTCTTAGTTTGTTGCAGACCTCAAGCATCTATAATAATTTAGGTGACTTTAATATGTTCATAATTTTAATGAAAATGTTCTCTACTGAAGTAGACTCAAGGAAGATTATTTTTAATTCTTGTAATTATTCCATAGCTTATCCCTTTTCAGACTGGATAAGAAAAGAAAATAATTTTCCATGAATACTTAAGTTGTGTCCCAAATGTTATCTTTATGTATTATCTTGAGTTTTTCTTTTATTCTGTACATTTTGAAGTCAGGAAAAGAGGAAGGAGGGTTCTGGAATATGCTTCTTTTAAAAAAAATTTGCTTCCTCTAGTTCAGATTTTACTCTGAGAATCAAATGAGTGGTAGAGGTCACAGTTGGATGGATTAACTGATAAGTGAGTTATAGAGACAGTAATTGCTAAGGGGTTTAGAAGAAGTAAGAATCATTTCCTACTGGGAGACAGGAGGGGTTTTACAGAGAAGATGGTGTTTAAAATCAGTTATTTATAGTTCTGTATCCTTGAAGGATAGGTAGGGTTTGAGAAGAGGAGAGGAGGGCATGCTTATTATTTAAGCTTAATTGTTTTGGGATAACACATATGGGTTTTGGGGTACAAGTGAGTGGGGCGTCAATTTGCTACCCAGTGTCGGCGCAGCTCTGATTTTAAAAAAATATGTCTACTTGTCTATTTATCTGTTTTACCTGTAGCTCTTTTAAATATGGACGGTTGCATTACACTTTCTACGAAAGATTTCTGTGACTAAAAGGGGTAAAGAAAATGTTTGGGACCCACTCTGACAGGCTTCAGACAGCAAGTATTTGTAATTAAAAGTGAAAAGTCTCTCAGTGAAACGGCGATCTCCCGCAGTGTTATCGCAGTTTCTGTCAGAGTCTGGATGTTGATGTCTTGGTTTTGATTCTGTGAACCTCAGCGAACCCTGGAGGTCTCCTGAGAAATTCCGGTACCTGCTGCTGTAACTTCATCCGACTGCCAAGATGGCGATGTAGGCGGCCAAGAGGACAAGCTTTCGACTTTCCCCTGAAGAAAATTGGAGTTTGTATATAAGAAACTTGTGATACAAAATCACCGCTGAAGAAAAGAAAACCAAACAAATAAAAGAGAGGAAAAAAATGATAAAAAATCACAGCTGAAGAAATATGTATATGGGAAATACAGACCTGTTTATCAGATCAGAGGAGGGAACACACCTGAAACTAAAGGAAGTTTATATGGTCTAGGAAGACATCTTTGAAGCCAGCCAAGAATGCCTGTGTTCACCTATCAGGATTCATTGTTTGTAACAGATACCTCGTGGTTTTGTACTTACAAAGCCAACACAGCATTTCAGAACATGGACATAACAAAGGAGGAGGAACAGTTGAAACTTCTCAGAGAAATATGGCATCAACACAGATCCACCAAAACTAATATTTTCTCCATTTTCATTTTGAACTAAAATCCGTAAATGACCTTTTTGTAAAAAAAATTAATACTGAATATTGTGATTTCTTATTTGAGATTCAGAATTACTGGCTTGGAAATTTGATACATGTTACAATATATTAATGTTAATAAACTTGTAGCTGTTTGTTAAAAAAATGTAAAAAGTCTTTATTAAAAAGTTGGAAGGATTTGGTGATAGTGTTAGATATTTTCATGTTGTAAATAACGTTACCTTCTAGGAGGGAATACTAGGAAAATTCGGTGTTGGCGTTTGGGGGGAGATACTCAGCTGTGAGGTGGAGAATATCTTGACATATCATACTTTGAGCACATAGGTATACATACATTGTATTAAGGCCATGTTAATTGGAATAATGTCTGTATCAAGTGGAAAGATGTCATTTCTCTGAGTAAGAAGCCAGCCTGTCTTTTAGTGTCTTTGTGCAGGTAGAAAATTGTGTTCAACTTACAATATTGGCTATGGGAAATGCTGTGTAACTGTACTTTAAAGATTTATTTATTTATTTTTAAAATTTTATTTATTTCTCTCCCCTTCCTCCCGCAGTTGGCTGCTCTCTGTGTCCATTTGCTGTGTGTTCTTCTGTGACCACTTCTATTCTTATTAGTGGCACTGGGAATCATTGTTTCTTTTTGTTGTATCATCTTGTTGTGTTAGCTCTCCGTGTGTGTGGCACCATTCCTGGGCAGGCTGCACTTTCTTTTGTGCTGGGCTTACAGGGTGCTCTCCTTGTGCGTGGGGCTCCCCTACGCGCGGGACACCCCTGCGTGGCACGTTACTCCTTGCGCGCATCAGCACTGCGCATGGGCCAGCTCCACACGGGTCAAGGAGGCCCGGGGTTTGAACCGCGGACCTCCCATGTGGTGAACGGACACCCTATCCATTGGGCCAAGTCCGCTTCCCTAACTGTATTTTAATACGTTTGCACTGCACACGTATTATTTTATGTTTGCTTAGGTATCAAAAAGACATGTATACACATGTATTAAAGGCTCAGATAATTCTGTAATTTCCATATCCCAGGCTACGTACCCTCTTTATTTTAAATGGATTATTTTGAAATTGATTTCCATATCTCTAAATAGCATGATTATATTGGTATATTGTGATAGTTTGGTTTTAGGCCTTCTCTCTAGATCACCTAGAATGTTAGCGCAAAGCTCTGGGTTCTGGACTTCTAGATTCTTGGCTTATGTCACATAAAAGAATTTGAGAACATGCTATAGGGTAGGCAAGGGAATAAACAGTTTATTAAGAAACAAGAAAAGAATACACAACCTGAGACATAGATTGAGGGTGTGCTACAGGGTGAGTGGCGTGCATGGGGCCCCAGGTTAGGCCTTTTTAAGACTTTTACCTCTCCCCTTCATAATCTTGTGGAGGGGCCCCCCGAGCTGTTTGCTATTCTGATTGGTTGCTCCACCTGTTAGCTGTCAGGGGACCAATGGTGAGGCCTTTTATTTGAAGGTCTCCAGGGCTTCCCCTTGACCCCGGAAAGAGTTCCAAATGGGATCTCATGGCCAGGGTTTTGTGGGATCTTTCTGGCAGCCTTCTCCTCAGGAGGTTTCTGGATGGGGTCTCACGGCCATGTTGTCTGCTAGCCATGCTGTCTGCTGGGCAGAGCTGCCTTCCCTCTTTCCCTATACTAACCTATCTCAGAAGAAGAGGGGTTAGCACTCTTTCACTCCCTTCACACCCCCAATATGCATGTCTTTTGAAAGTGTAAATGGTTTTAACAATAGGGTCATGTAGTCTTCTTGCCACCTAATAATAGCTGTGTGACCTTGGGCATGTTACAAAGCCTCTGTCTCAGTTTTCTCATGTGTAAAATGAATATGTAAATAGTACCTACCTCATAGCATTGAGTCAGTATAGCTAAACTAATTAGACTAGACTCTTCAGCACTATATGTTAGGTATTATCAAATTATGATTGCCTTTTCTGTGCAATTCCTTTACTTAGCTTTCTATGTACTTAACTTTAATTTACAATAAATCTTCCTTCTGTTTTGTGAATCTCTTAGTATATTTAAACACATTCAAGTATTCTGTTATTTAGTTTCACAATTTTGAAGAAGTTTCTTTGAGTCTTCTGAACTCTTCAGACTGGATTAGTTGATCTCTAAATTTGCCGTATAGCTTTTCTCTTTTTTTCCTTTGATCATCTTAATATCATCCTTGTGATTTCCTTTACACCCTCTCGTATAATATTTCTTTTTTTAAAAATTAATTAAATTTTTAAAAATTAGGTTACATAAATGTTACATAAAAAATATAGGGGATTCCCATATGCCCTAGACCTTCCCTTTTTCACATTAACAACATCCTTCATTAGTGTAGTACATTTGTTACAATTGATAAACACATATTGAAGCATTGCCATTAACCGTGGATTATAGTTTACATTAGAGTTTACACTCTATCCTGCGCAATTTTGTAAGTTATAACAAAATACATAATGACCTCTCTCCATCATTTCAGCATCATGCAGGACAATTCCAATGTTCCAAAAATGTCCCCATATTATACCCATTTTTCCTTCTCCCTTCCCTCAGAGCCTCTGATAGTGTATATTTCGTGAAGGTGAATATTTTGAGACCTCCTGTCATATTTAAAAATGTTGTTATTCTGTCTTAATTCATATTTTTAGGCTATTTCTCATGGATAGGTTATGTTGACCAGATAAGTATCTTGCAATCTCCTGCCTGCTGCCAGTATCCTAGGACATTAAAGGGAAAGAAGGGTGGTGTTTGAGAATTCAGAATATAAATTTTAGCTTAATTCCCTCCCCCATTTTCTGTATGCAATCCCTGCCCTTAATTTCTTTCTTTTTTTTTTTTTTTAAGATTTATTTTATTTATTTCTCTCCCCTTCCCTGCCGCCCGGGTTGTCTGTTCTCTGTGTCCATTTGTTTCGTGTTCTGCTTTTTGTCCATTTCTGTTGTCAGCGGCACGGAAATCTGTTTCCTTTTGTTACATCATCTTGCTGCGTCAGCTTTCTATGTATGCGGCGCCATTCCTGGGCAGGCTGCACTTTCTTTTGCTCTGGGCGGCTCTCCTTATGGGGCGCACTCCTTGCGCGTGGGGCTCCCCTACGCGGGGGTGGGGGTGGGGGTGGGGGGCACCCCTGAGTGGCAGGGCACTCCTTGCGTGCATCAGCACTGCTCATGGGCCAGTTTCACACATCTGCCTTTAATTTCTGAGTAAAGTGTCTCTCAGTCCAGAGACCCTCTGTTTTATCCTTTACAGAAAATAAACTTCGAGTCTTCTACTGGAGTTGGAGATTGGCCATTTGCCTAACTGTGCTGTGTGAAAGAGTGGATCTGAGATTTTATCCAGATTTGGGTTTTTTATTAAAGCAGTCTTACTGAGATATATTCACAGACCATACAGTCCATCCAGAGTGTACAGTAAATGGCTTTTAGTATAACCACGGGGTTGTGCATTCATTATCATCAATTTTAGAACATTTTCATTACTCCAGATGCTTTTTAAAAAAATTTTTAAATTTTTGTCTTTATTTATTTTTTTAATATTACATTAAAAATTATGAGGTCCCCATATACCCCCACCCCCCTCCCCTCACTCCTCCCCCATAACAACAATCTCCTCCATCATCATGAGACATTCATTGTGTTTGGTGAATACATCTCTGAGCACCGGTGCACCTTATGGTCAATGGTCCACATCATAGCCCACACTCTCCCACAGTCCAGATGCTTTTTAATAGACTTTAGACATTTATCCAATTTTCTCTTTAAATTCCACCTTCACTCCACCTCCAGAGATACCTTGTGCTACAGCTTCCATGTTGTAAATTAAGCTCTTTAGTTTTCTTCTCTGCCAATTTAGTTAACTAACTTAGATGATCCAACAAAGCTATTGCACATCCTTTTTTTTCTTTCTTTCTTTTTTTTGGAGGTACTGGAGATTGAACCCAGGACATTGTACATGCAAAACATGTGCTCAACCACTGAGCTACATCTGCTCCATGCTTCTCTTTTCTTACTTAAGATTTTATTGCTCTTGTCTCTGCTCCCATTTTATGTATCCATGACTTTCCTCTTGTTTTAGTGGGATCTCATTAGGACGTTGAATACATGCACATATTCAATCCCCATCTTTAATTTGGAGTTTGCCTTGTGTATTAGTCAGCCAAAGGGGTGCTGATGCAAAATACCAGAACTCTGTTGGCTTTTAAAATGGGTAATTTTTTTGGGATAGAAGCTTACAGTTACCAGGCCATAAAGCCTAAGTTACTTCCCTCACCAAAGTCTGTTGCCATGTGTTGCAGCAAGATGGCTGCCAGCATCTGGAAGGGTTCAGGCTTCCTCTTCCTCTTCCTCTTCAGACTCCGTGGTCCCAACTTTTTCCACTATCAGCTGTAGGCTGGGATAAGTCTTGTCTCTCTCCTGGGACTGATTTTTCTCTTGGCTCAGCTGCTCTGCTCCCTCCACAAGGCCAGCTGTAAATCATTAGACGAATGGCTTCTCTCTCTTGCCAGGGCCTCTGCTGTGTCTAATGGAGCCTTCTCTCTTTCCTCACTTATCTGCTTCTCTGTGTATTTACTTCCAGGTCTCCAGCATTAAAACTCCAATTAACTCCTCTGTTGTTTAGTTTTCTCTGTGAGTCCCTGCCCAACAAGGGGGCGGGAACTTGACATCCCAATGACATGACCCAAACAAAACCCTAATCACCACAATCAAGTAAATGTGAAATCTCTGAATGCAATACAGTCTAGGAACAGACCAGTTTACAAACATAATCCAGTGTCTGTTTTTGGAATTCATAAACAATATCAAATTGCTATACTTTGTTAATTCTCAAATCAATGTGGAAAAATGAGTACACACTGTATACTGTATTTTCAGAAATTTACCCTTTTTATAAAAGAGCAACAATTTCAAAACTAAACTTGCATTATTGAAGGAATAGTACTAAAAAGTAAAATTTATTAATATGGACCTGTTTTTAAACATTGAAACATTATGACTGCCTAAATTTAGTAAAGTCAGATTTGTTTATTTCTCTGTTGAGAGATTATAGAAAAGGAAAAATTCTTTTTATTGAAATTTAAGTGTTTTTTTTTTGATAGCTCTTAAAACATCAGAGTTCTAAAGTTGTGCCTTAATCTGAAACACTTAGACCGGGACGTAAAGTTCAGTAAATCAATTCTATTTCAAAAGGATTTATTAAATTCTAAAGTTTTTGGTACTGAAGTGACCATCCTACTCACTCCTTATATATAGAGGGAGATAGTGACTGTGATAGTTTGCAGTTATTTTGTGTGTTTTAATGTCATGAAAATCTTAGGAATCTGTATTTTGTTTTAGTATTATCTTTGTTTATTAGAAAACAAGGTAATATGAGAATGCCAAGAATGTAAAGTGAAGCCCCTTTTATTCCTAACAGTTTGCTGGGTATTCTTGAGGAATTTTCTCGGTACATAGTACATCTCTTAATTGGAATTTTGGATTCAGCAGAGGTGCTTTGTTCCCCAGTCTGTTCTTGATGACATGGACTACTATAGTGTCTAAAAAGAAGTAATTACTACCCGTGAGAGTTAGAATTAGCATAACTTAAAATAATGTAAGCTCTGGATAGAATAGAATGTTTATTAGGAGTAAGTATGATCCTGTTTGATGCTAGTCTTATGTTTTTGACCTTGATTTCATCCTTTTGCCAATTTTTAGCATATACTGAGAAATGTTTGTGTATTTCTCATATTTACGCTTTAAAATTTCTATTTTAGCCTTTTCTCTGTTGCCTTTATCTCATCTGCTTGTCTCTCTCCTCCCGTTTGCTGCTTGCATGTTTTTTAAAGGTCTTAAACAAACAGTGATTCTGAATGTAAAGCTAGCAAAATAATTAATGTTGAGTCCTTCTCATTCCTTCATTTAAGTTCTAAAGTTGAGTTTGAGTTCTAAAATTGGTAGGGAAGTTTCAACTTTGACATTTTTATGTTAACTTTCCTGAGATTGATTTCTCAACCTTTTATTTCAAGTGGTAAAACAATCTATATTTGTTAACTAAGCACCTTTCAACTGTTGAGGAAAGGTGTTGGGTCCTGCTCTTCGTACATGTGCCTAAAGATGTTTATTCACACCAATTGTTATACAGTTATGATTGTAATGCTTATATGATTCTGTGCTTGATTTTTAAAATTATAGCCTTTGTCAGATTGTCCAAAGGGACCTTGATCTCCCTTTACCCACCAAATATCAAAAATCAGCTTCCTTAGCATTTAGCATCTTAGGCAACCTGTGTTTAAGACAAATGCCAAAAAATAGATATGTATATATACACACACTAGAGATATACAAAATAATTAAATAAATTTTGCCCATTGGACATATTTAGAGTACCATTAAATTGAGGAAAAACATTAATAACATCTAAAATATTCCATTTGCTTTTAAATTAGCATACATTTTTCCATTTAGTGTTTGCTTGGTAATGCGTTTTTATATATATATATATATGTATAAACAGATACACACACATGGACACACACCCCTAATTACATGAAGATGTGATGTTCAGTTACATGGTAGATTCTAGACTTACCTTTTTTGCTTTTAAAACAAGCTCTGGCCAGTTTTATTAAAGAAAATTTTTACATGATTTACTTTTCACCAGTCTGTTCTGGCATGCTTCTAATGATATCAGAATCACTTGGATCAATGATAGCCATGTATATGCTCTGTAGAATTTTCCACATGCTGTGCCCAATTCAATAATACTAACACTGTAGCGATGAACACCAGTTTTGGCCAACATGCCATAGTACTCTATTTCACATTTCTTCAAAGCTGGGCAGTTGTTGGTGAGGATCACTATTTTGCTTTGCCTTGCCTGATAACCTTCAGAGTCTGCTTGTATTCCAGCACATACCTTCCACTTTTCATAACAAGTTGGAGTGTAGAGTTGATCGACTCCAGTGACTTTTTCGTCTCCTTTGAGGCCACCATCTTCCTGCCTTAGGTGCGGGAAGGCCCTGATCAAGAGCAGCCACCAAGATCACTTATCTTTTTTTGAGGGAGTCTATCATATCTCTTTTTTTCCTTTCTTTTTTTAAAAATTATACTGTAATTATACTGTAAAGTTGAGTTCTGTTTCCTGATTGATGACCCTTTGATATGACTGGGAATGTAGTCTTTCTCAAAGATTGCACAATCTTATGAATTAAAATTCATAGAAGTGTATGCCCCTCCCCCAAGTCTTATTTTACTGAATTGGGTAGTGTGATTTCTTCAGTTTTATTCTTTTGCAGAACTTGTTTAGCTATTCCAAATTCTTTGCCTTTCCATGTAAATTTTTTAAATAAAGGTTTTTATCTTATTTTTTGTATTTGTTTCTCTCCCCTTCCCCCTCCCCCCCCAGCTCCAGTTGTCTGTTCTCTGTGTCCATTTGTTTCGTGTTCTGCTTTTTGTCCATTTCTGTTGTTGTCAGCGGCACGGAAATCTGTTTCCTTTTGTTATATCATCTTGCTGCGTCAGCTTTCTATGTGTGCGGCGCCATTCCTGGGCAGGCTGCACTTTCTTTTGCTCTGGGCGGCTCTCCTTATGGGGCGCACTCCTTGCGTGTGGGGCTCCCCTACACGGGGACACCCCTTCATGGCACGGGCACTCCTTGTGTGCATCAGCACTGCGCATGGGCCAGCTCCATACGGGTCAAGGAGGCCTGGGGTTTGAATCGCAGACCTCTCATGTGGTAGATGGATGCCCTATCCACTGGGCCAAGTCCGTTTCCCATCCGTGTAAATTTTAGAATCTGCTTTTTCTATATCTGAGAAAAAAAAATCCTTTTGTGATTTTGTGTAAAACTTATAGATAAATGTAGGGGAGAATTAAAATATTTTTTGTTTAGTCTTCCAATCCTTGAACACAGGCCCTTTCTTCATTTTTCTAGGCCATCTTCGATTTCTTTCATCAGTGTTTTTTAGTTTTCAGCATACAGATCCTATACGTGGTTTATTAAATTTATACCTATTTATTTAATTTCTTTGGTAATGATTGTAAATGTTATCATTTTTGTTTAAGATTTTCAATTATAAATTGCTAGTATATAAAAGTAGGATTGTTTTTTGTGTATATGTTACCCTATGTGACCTTGCTAAACATTTTTCTTTTGGATTCCTTTGGATTTCTATAAAGATAATCATGTCATCTTTGAATAGAGGCAGTTTTATTTCTTCCCGTCCAGTCTGTGCCTTTTATAAATTTTTCTTGCCTTGTTGCATTGTTTAAGACTTTCAGTGCAATGTTGAAATAGGAATGTTGGGAATGGACATCTTGGCTTCCTTCTTTATCTTAGGGCAAAAGAATTCAGTGTTTGTTTTTTTTTTAATGTCATGAGTACAGTGAATGTTATTATTCTCTCCATGCCTCTGCTGTTTTGCTGTCTCTGTCCATTTGCTGTGTGATCTTGTGTGTCTGTTTCTTTTTGTCTTCTCTTCTCGTTTTCTCTAGGCTTCACTGGGATTTGATCCTGGGGACCTCCGAAGTGGGAGAAAGGTACCCTGTCACTTGTGCCACCTCAGTTTCTGGTTTCTATGGCGTCTTGCCTTGACTCTCCCCTGCATGTCTCTTTTTGTTGTGTCATCATCCTGTTGCGATGCTTGCTATGCAGGCCTGGCTCACCATGTGGGCGTGGCAAGTTTTTACCAGGAGGCCCCAGGGATTGAATCCAGGTCCTCCCATTTGGTAGATGGAAGCCTAATCACTTGAGCCACATCCACTTCCCAGAATTCAGTCTTTTAACATTAAATATGATGTGATCCTGTAGGCTTTTTGTAAATGCCCTTTATCAAGTTGAGGAAATGCCCTTTTATTCCTAGTTAACTTTTCAAAAAAATATCATGTGTGGATGTTGAATTTTGTCAAGTACTTTTTCTGCATCAGTTGATAGTATGTGTTTTTTCTTCTTAAGATGGTAGATTACATTGATCAATTTTTGATTATTGATTCCACCTTGAATTACTAGGTGAACTGTACTTGGTGATGGTGTGTTCTTTTTAATATATTGTTGGATTCAGTTTGCTAATATTTTGTTAAGGATTTTCTATCTATGTTCATGGACAATATTGAGGTGTAATTTCCTTTTTATGTGCTGTCTGTCTGGTTTTGGTACTAGGACAATGCTGATTCATATAGTGACATGGGAAGTGTTCTTTTATGCTTTCTGGAAGAGATCATATTGAACTGGTGTTATTTCTTTTAAATATTTGGTGGACTGTACTAGTGAAATCATCTTTTTAACTTCAACCTCAATTTTAGAAATAATTTTAAGATAATTCAAGTTACATATTTCATCTATGTTGAGTTTGGGTAGTTTGTGTTGTTCAAGGAATTGGTCCATTCCATCTAAGTTATCCAATTAAATGCATAGAATTGTTTGTAGTAGTAGTCTCATATTTTCATACCTTTGGATTGTGTAGTGTTAGCCTTGCTTTAATTCCTTTTATGTTAATTTGTGCCTTTTATCCTTCTTTACTTTGTGAGTCTTGCTAACGGTTGATCAATTTTATTGATTTCAGAGTCAACTTTTGGTTTTATTTTTCTCTTTCCTTTTTGTTTGTAATTTCAGATTTCTGTTCTTTATTTTTTCCTTCTGTTTTATTTTATTTTGTCCTTTTTCTAATTTTTTAAGATTGTGGCTTAGATTATTGATTTCAGACCTTTTCTAACATAAGCATTTAATTATACAAATATCCCTCTTTGTACTGTTTTAGTTGAATCTCAAACATATTAATATGTTGTATATTCATTTCGTTCAGTTCAAAATATTTTTTAGTTTCCCTTGAGTCTGCCTCTTTGACCCATGTATTATTTTAGAAGTCTGTTGTTTAATTTCCAAGTATTTGGAGATTTTTTTGGTTATCTTTATGTTATTGATTCCAAGTTTAATTCCTTATAGGTCAAAGAACATGGCTTGTAGATTTC
The DNA here is from genome assembly GCF_030445035.2 of Dasypus novemcinctus. Classification (NCBI taxonomy): domain Eukaryota; kingdom Metazoa; phylum Chordata; class Mammalia; order Cingulata; family Dasypodidae; genus Dasypus; species Dasypus novemcinctus. Next base: position 103,458,084 of record NC_080673.1, on the reverse strand, counting down.
AAATCTTTTGACCTTTCTTAAGGTTTTGTTTATGACCCAAGGTATAATCTATTTTGGTGAATGTTTCAAGTGCACTTGAAAATAACTTATAATCTGCTGCTGTTAGGTAAATTGTCTAAGTACAGCTTTGATTCAGTTGTTTCAGGTTGTTCAGTTTTTCTATATCCTTGCTAAGTTACTGTATAGTGTTTTTAAAATTCTTATTCTGTTACCATATATACAACTTAACATTTACCTGTCTGTCTGTTTTTAGGGATTATCAGGGATTGAACCCAGGACCTCATACATGTAGAGCAAGTGCTCAACCATTGGATTATATCTGCTCCCTTATCTAGTATTTTTGAAGATCCTAACTATAATTGTGGGTTTGTCTTTCTGTTTTCACTTATTTCTTGCTTCATGTTTTTTTTAACGTACTTAGGACTGCTGTGTATTTAAAAAGAATTACGCAAATTTTTCCTTTACCCCTGGTAAGTTTCTGTTATATAGTCACATGGATCCAGAGACTGCCCATTAAAAAAAAATCTTTTTTTCTCTGTTCAAGTGGGTTAATTTCTTTTTAAAGTAATTTTTATTAGAGAAGTTGTAGGTTTACAGAAAAATTAAGAAATACGGAGTTCCCGTATACCACCACCTTCCCACGGATTCCCTATTAACACTTTGCGTTAGTATGTGCTTTCGTTACAATTAATGAGACAATATTGTCATTGTTAATACTGCTAAAGTCCACAGTTTACTGTAAAATTCATTGCTTATATTGTGAAGTTCTGTGGTTTTCAAAAGTTTTTATTCCAGTAACATATATATAACCTAAAATTTACCCTTTCAACCACATTCAGTTATATAATTTAGTGGTGTTTAATTACATTCACAATGTTGTGCTACCATCACCACCATCTGTTACCAAAACTTTTCCATTACCCCAAACAGAAGAAGCCCTTTACCAATTAAGTTTTAACTTATCTTTCCCTACTCACACCCTGGTCCCTGATAACTTATATTCTAGTTTCTGAAACTGTGAATTTGCTTATTTTAATTATTTCATATCATTGAGAGCAATACTTGTCCTTTTGTGTCTGGCTTATTTCATTCAACATGATATCTTTAAGGTTTATTTATGTTGTTACCTACATCAAAACAGTTTGACCATGATGTGTCTGGGTGTGGTTCTCTTCAAGTTTATCCTGTTTGGGTTTCTTGAATTTGCTGCATATTTATGTCCTTCAATAAATTTGGGGAGTTTTTTGCCATTTCTTTGAATATTCATTCCTTCTACTTCTTTCTGTCCTTGTTCTTGGACTGTTATCGTATATTTATTGGCATGCTTGATTTTGTCCTAAAGATCTCTTAGCCTCTTTCACTTTTTTCATTCTTTTTCCTTTCTGTACTTCAGCCTTGTTATTTCAAGTGTTATTTCTTTAAGTTCATTGATTTTTTTTCTTTTGGCAGTTACAGTATGCTCTTGTAACTTTTAGGGGAATTTTTCATCTCGGTTATTGTGGTCTTCAGTATTTGTTTACTTTTTAAAACTTTCCTCTCCTTATTAAGACTCTCATATTATTCACGTGTTGTTTTGCTGCTATCCTTTACTTCTGTCTTTGTGTTTTCCTTATCTTCTTGAGCATATTGAAGATATTTTTTCCAAGTCTTTGTCCTGTATGTCTGGTCTTTTTTATTGACGGCCTCTCAACTTCCATATTTTTCCTTTGGATTGGCGAATTCTTGTTTTCTTGTTTTGTAATTTTCTCTTCTGCATTGTACATTTTAATATTTTAATGTAACTCAGGGATTTTGTTCCTCAGCTGCCTGTTCCTTAAGTTTGTATCTTGCCAGTGATATGCCAGAGAACTCAAAACAGAGCAACCCAGAAAACACCTTTGCACATGGTATGAGTTGGCTGACTTTTTCCTTTACAGTTTAGCCTTTCCATTAAGGAGACCAGCCTGAGACAAAAAATGAAATGCAGGGTTTTCTTTTTTTTCTTTTTTTTCTGAACCTGAGTCTTGTCCTGGAATTGGGTTTGCTTGTGCCTTAGGAATTCTTCCACTTACAGGAATTGAAATGTTCCCTCTACTCCCTGTGAAATAGACTTCTCCCATTCTCCAGAGCTCTCTATTGTGTATTTTAAAGTAGTTAGTCCTTTGCCCTAAATTATTGCAATTTAATTGTTCTTATACTGCTTAAGCTGCTTTTGCCTGCAGGGCATTTTCTGGCATGGTGAACCAGAGATAAGTTTTCTGATTCATTTTTTCAGGTGACCACCTGACATCCTGGCACTGAAACACAGACATCCCAGTATGAAAAGAGATGTTATTCTATTCCCTTTAGAACAGGAGCTATATCCTTGCTAATGGGACCCATAATAGGAGCACAGGCCAGCTTCACACTTTACTGAGGGAGGGGATAGAGGGAATGGCCAGCAAGGGTACCAGGAGCTTCTCCTTCCATTTTGAAATTTGTGTTTTCTTGATTTAGCACTCACCGAGATACTGCAACCCTTTAACTGTTTTCTGGAGTTTGAGGAAGATGGCTCTGCCAGTTTTTGATAGTTGTTCAAAGATTCTCTGTGGGAATACTGCTCTGCCGTGTCTTACACTGCCTTCTTGGTCAGGGTACTTTCTTTTGATGTTATGATTCACTAAGTCCTTCTTTGATAGCTATTCTGCTATTTAGCACATCCATTTTTTAAATTCCATTCATTCTATTTTTCAGTTTTAAAATCTTCATTTGATTTTGCTTTGCAAAGTCCTTTGGAGTGACTTGCTATTTTTCCTTTGGTTTCAAAAGTATTGTTGATTGCTTGTTAGAGCATTTTAATAATAGCTAATTTAACCTCTTTGTCAGTTAATTCCATCATCTGTATAATTTATTGTTGGTGTCTGTTGATTTTTTTCCCCCTCCATTTCTTGGTTCTTCATGTGCAGAATAATTTTGGATTGTATCCTGGAGATTTTGAATATTATATTATGAGACCTTGCATCTTTTAAAAAATTCTGTGGAGAATGTTGATATTTTTGTTTAAGCAAATTACTGACCTTCTTATCATTAGGCTGGAAGTACAGTCTTAGTTCAGTTTTAAAAGGCTTTGCAGTGGTATTCAGATCTGTCTCAGTACTTCTAGACCAAGATGATGGTCTGTTTTTTAGTTGTATTGTCAAAACCATCAGTATGCTCAATAAGATCAGACCCACACATGTGCAATTCAGTGCTGAGCCAGGATTTTATGAATAATATCATGGGTCACTTTCTGGAGCTTTTTCCTCTCTGTGATCTCCCTGATACTTTCTAGTTCCTTAGGAGTCCTCCTTTTGGCTCTTTAGCCAGAAAGCTGGGGCTTTTTTACTGTATTTCCTAGCTGCTAAAACAAGTATCATACAGTGGATTGGCTTTAACAATGGAAGTTTTTTGGCTTACCATTTTGAGCCTAGGAGGAATCCAAAATCAAGTCATCAGTCAGGTGATACTTTCTCTCAGAACACTATGTTCTGTGGCTTGCTTTTGGCCATTCTTGGTCGTGGCATGGCAGTATCTTTTCCTTTTTCTGCTCAGTCACATTGACTTCCAGCTTCTGCCTGCTCCCCATGGCTTCTCTCTCCATCTGGGTTTCACTGTTTATAAAGGACTCCATGAATCTGAATTAATGCCCAACCTGGTTCTCTGGAGCCACATTTTACCTGAAGTAACAACTTGAACAGATCTTATTTATAATGGGCCCATACCCACCAGAATGCAGACCAATACTAAGAATATGTTCAAACTGGGGTCCCAGTTCAAACCACCACACCCTACTTTGCTGCCTACTTACATGGCTGTATCATGTTCGTGGTCCGATGGCAAGGGGACAGAGAAAAGAGCGTTTGTGTTTACCCCCACCTTACCTAGATCACAGCTTCACTGATCAGAGAAGAATGATGCCTCTCCCTCAGAATTTTGACTTCTGTAAACACCCACAAGATTACCCTTTGACTGGCATGTGAGGGAACAGGTGAATGAAACAGTGAATTTCTGTGTTCTAAGCCTTAGGAGATCCCTTTTCTTAAGCCAAAAGTAGAGCATTTCTCCTGGAGTTCTCCCTATTTGTACCACTTCTGTGTTGGTTGAGGTATTTTACTGGGAGGAAAAAGGGTAAACTCACCAGAGGTAGTTTGTATTCTAGTTTTGTTCCCTAATTTTCCTGCAACTATTTGCTTTTCAGTATCCTAAAATAGTTGTGCCATATATTCCATTTTTAAAGTAGTTGGTCTAAATCCATGATGTCTGTTCCCTTTGTAGTCTGTGGCCATTGGTGTCTCATTTCAGTGTTTTTTTTTTTGTTTGCTTTTATTTTTAAGCCTAGCTTCCTATGGGTTGCCTTTGTTTCTGCATACCCTAGTGTTCTACTAATGTGCTCAAATACCGTGAGCTAGTAAGTAGTCTTTTGTTTGTTTGCCATGATCTGTGTGTAGGTTGGGGATCACATTCAAACTTCAGAGTCTGCCAGACTCTTGCTTATTCTTTCTGAATATACAGGTTCTGTAGGTCAGGGATGCTTGTCAGATACAAGGTCCACAGTAATCACTAACCATCTAATTACACAAAATTTTAGGTACATCATCTTTTCAAATTTAAAATGTCAATTTCTTTTAGAAATAAAGTACATAGTTGATGGTAATTAGAATTGAGTACTTATTGGCCGCACATTTTTTACAGTTGTTTCGCCTACTTTACAGTAAAGTGGAACTTAGTGACACTAGGATTTTATCCCAGTGTCCTACAAACCCATACTTTTAGCCACTTCCCTAAACTTAGTTTTGAAATTAAATGTGTTTTAGAAAAACTTACGGATTTTGTGTTGTCTTTACTCATAAACCCATTATGGGATTAGGAGTCGTCCCTACTAATTTGTAGGTAGTGTGCTTTTTTACCACTGAAAGCAATTATGTGAAGATACACATATCTTCATATAATGATATGTGATCTCCATCCATCTCTTTGCTTCTTGTTTATTGTTTTTTGCTCATTGTTTGTTTGTTCTTTAGGAAGCATTGGGCACCCAGGACCTCCCATGTGGGAGGCGGCACCCAACTGCTTGAACCACACCCCATCCCTGCATTCTTTTCCCCCTTTATTAGTTTTTGCTTGCTGTCTCCTCATTGTCTTCTTTAGGAGGCACTGAGAACTGAACCCAGGACCTCCCGTGTGGGAGGTAGGCACCCAACTGCCTGAGCCACATCTGCTCCCATCTTTTTTTTTCTTCTAGTTTTTATTATTTTGTTGCTTCCATCTTGTAACATTTTAAATGCTTCTTTATTCCTCCACTCCATCGTTCTTTTTTTCCCCCTCTCTCTATTTAAATTAGTATATGAACTTCTTTTGTTCTCAGAATGAGCCAGTTGGGATAGATATGTTATTTTATTTATGGAAATGTGTATCACCTTCTGTGAGGGTGAAAAAAGATGCTGTGTGATGAATAGCTCCTTCCAAAAGTATTTTGTTCACATTACCTATTTAGAAGAGGTTATAGGTTATAGGAGATTGCTATCTAAGGAAGTCTTTATTTTGTATGGTTTTCATATGCATGAGTTTTAGTTACCATAAATTAGTTAAATAAAACCAGTTCCCCAACAACGCAGTGTGCATTACAGTTACCACAGTATATTAATTTGGAATAATTACATAAAGTACAGACTTCACTGCTAGTTCTTAAGTCCCCGCATCACTACATAAATAACAGGTGTGCATCTTCCTCAGTTACCAATCACAATCTTCTTTCCTAGCCTGTTGGTGATTGGTCATTTCACATCTGTTACTCATTTCAAATTCTGACTGCAAACCACAGAATTGTGTTGCTTTTCTGTCTCCCAGTGATAACTCCACATGATACTTTACAAAAATGTGTAATCAAATATGAAAGTGCAGCAAAGAAACCATAAGTGATAATGCTGGAAGTGAAATCTGACTCAAACAAATGTTATAGAAGAAATAGCTGACAATGGGTGTTTTGAAATTGCTGCCTTTCTAGAGACTGTAGATTTGCAGCCAGAGGAATCCAGTGAAGTTTAATTTATTGACATATATGAGGAAAGTGATTCTAGGGAAAGCGTGAAAATGTCCCAGAAGAAGTGATATCAGCTTAAACTTCACATTAAAGGAACCCCAAAGGCATTAAAAGAGCAAAGCATAAAATTTGGAAGCTGATCCAAATCTAGAAAGAAGTATGACAATTCATCAGGCATAAAATGATGTTAGCTTTATATTGTAAATTATGTGAGGGCAAGCACTGTTCAAACTGCTCTTGATAAGTTTTTTTTACGAAGTAGTGAAACACTTTAATTCTCAGTGTTTTTAAGTTACAGTGTATTAAACAAGTATTAGTTTTACTACTTTTTTTCATTTTCCCTTGCATTTATAATTGACAGTAAGAGAGTTTTTAGTGCTTGCACATTTTAAAGGTTAAACAACAATTACAAACTTTCCCATTGATTGTGAAGATTGCTTTGCATGGTTACAGCTTGCATGATCGTTTTTACAGCCCAACACTATCCTGTGAAGTAATGACTGCCTGTATCAAACACCAGTTTTATGGAATTCTTCAGGGCCATTCTGTATGTTATTTAGAGAAAGGAGTTTTAACTTTGGGTTCATGGATGGAGATCAGGGATGCATGAATCTAGGTCTTTATCAACTTGTTCCTTGGCTTAAAATCCTCCAGTGGCTTTCTTTTGCTAATTAGAAATCCATAACTCCATTGAATCTTACTTCGTAATAAGGTAATTTAGATATTTCTCAATTAGATTAATGTTTCTGTCTAACATAGAGGTAAAATGTGTATAATTAATTAAAATAATAATCTATTGTACCTTTTTAGTTTGTTTCTATCCAAGTTATTTAACATACCTAGTCAAGTGGTTTTAATGAGATCTGATGCAAATCCTTTCCCCCTTAGCTTTCCATTCTTTTTAACAGTTTCCTTTGGTAATTTAGGGGTTCATCCTCAAACTGTTCCACAATTGTATAGAACTCTTTTCAGTACATTTAAATATATTAGGCATTTAATCAGTTTTATCTTGGAAAACCTCGCTCTCAGAACTCTGACCTCCTCCAGTCATAGATTCTTGCTTCATAGCAGTCATCCTGTGGTCTCTTCACCCATCATCCTGTAAATTCCCTTTACCTCCTCTCTTTTCTTGTTTATGTCATGTCTTCCTCTTTCTTGGTTTATTTTCTCGTTTTTGTAGAATATCTCCTCCAATAGTTTCCTTAGAAAGATTGTATGGGAGGTAAAATTTTGAGATTTTGCATATCTGAAAATGTCTTTTTTCCCTGGCACCTGATTTTCAATTTGGCTGGTGTATAAAATTCTATTTCGAGATTGTTTTCTTAGAGTTTCTGTATTCCACTTTCTTTTAGCTTCCAGTGTTGTTGAAAAGTTTGATATAATTGGGATTCTTAATCTTTTGCATTGGTATTCATAATCTTTTTCTCCTTTCTGGAAGTTTGCTGAATCTTCTTTTGTTCCCAATATTATGAAAATTCATGTGTTATCCTTTGGGTAAGTTGATTTTTATCCTTTGTAGATCCTTTCAATAAGGAAAATCCTATCGTTCTGTTATTGGACACTTATTTCTTTAATCTTTCTATCTCTTGTTTTATTTTTTAGATTAGGTGTATTTTCCCTCCATATATCACCGTATTGTTACTTGTATTAGTACTGTGCATTTGTTATGATTCATGAAAGAGCATTTTTGTGCTATTAGCCACAGTCCTTCTACAGTAAAGTTCACTACGTTATACAGTCCTATGTTTTATCTTTTAATTTTTATTATAATATATACACCTTAAAATGTCCTCTTTTAACCATATTCACCTATGCAGTTCAGTGCTGTCGATTATATGCAGTAATGTGCTACCTTCACTGCCATCCATTTCCAAACCTTTATCTATTCTTTAGCCTCAGTCTACCTCCTGGTAGCCTATATTCCAGATTCTACCTCTATGAGTTTACTTATTATAATTATAATTTATAATTGCTAAATCACACAATATTTGGCCTTTTGTACCTGGCTTATTTCACTCAGCATTATATCCTCAAGGTTCATCAATGTTGTCATATGCATCAGGACTTTATTCCTTTTTACAACTGAATTATAGTCCATCATATATATATACCACATTTTGTTTACCCGATCTTGGTTGATGGACACATGGATTGCTTCCGTCTTTTGGCAGTTTGAATAATGCTGCTATGAACATCAGTATGCAAATATTTGTTTGAGTCCCTGCTTTCAGTTCTTCTTGGTTTATGCCTAGTTAGTGGGATTGTAGGATCACATGGTAATTCTGTACTTAGCTTCCTGAGGAACTGCCAAAGTGTCTTCCACAGAGGCTGTACCATTTTACGTTCCTATCAGCAATGAATTAGTGTTCCTGTTTCCTCACATCCTCTCCAACATTTGTAGTTCTCTTTATTATTTTTTATTTTCAATAATGGCCATTCTGCTAGGTGTGAAATGATAGCTCATTGTCATTTTTATTTGCATTTCCTTAATAGCTAAGTGATATTGAGCATCTTTTCATATGCTTTTTAGCCATTTGTATTTCCTCTTTGGAGAAATGTCTACTCATGTCTTTTGCCTGTTTTTATTTTTTTTTATTTTTTTTATTTTTATTTTTTGCTTTAAGCATGTGAAAATATATTTCTCCAAATTTCCCCTCCAATCATTTTCTTTTTTTTTTTATTTTTTTTATTGACTTTGTAATAATATTACATTAAAAATATATATGTGAGGTCCCATTCAACCCCACCCCCCCACCCCCCCTCTCCCCCCCCCAACAACACTCGTTCCCATCATCATGACACATCCATTGGATTTGGTAAGTACATCTTTGGGCACCTCTGCACCTCATAGACAATGGTTCACATCATGGCCCATACTCTCCTCCATTCCATCCAGTGGGCCCTGTGAGGATTTACAATGTCCGGTGATTACCTCTGAAGCACCATCCAGGGCAGCTCCATGTCCCAAAGACGCCTCCACCTCTCATCTCTTCCTGCCTTTCCCCATACCCATCGTCCACCATGTCCACTTTTCCCAATCCAATGCCACCTCTTCTATGTGGACATTGGATTGGTTGTGTCCATTGCTTTTGCCTGTTTTTAAATTGGGTTGTTTATCTTTTTATGGTTGAGTTGTAGTAGTCCTAATTTTTTTTTGAGATATTTGTTTTGCTGTCAAGTTTTTACTTTCTGAGAACTTGCAGTTTCTTCCATAATTACTTGTAAAATGGAATCACAGATTTTGGAGCTGAAGGAAATCAAAAAGTCATATCTGTTAATCCTTCTTTGCCCAGAAATCTCCTCTATAATGTTCCTGACAGATTGTTTCTCAAATTCATGGTCTTCTGCATATCCTAATTTCATTGATGTCAGGAAGGGGGATGGCAAGGGTGAGGGTAAAAGACTGTGTTAGTACTTTTCCTAACACTTGAAGTAGCTTTGGATTTTAGCAGGGTAGAAAGCTACCATATACATGTGATGGACCAAGAATCAGCCCTTAGTTTTTTCAGGAAGAATATTCAGAGAGGTGTTGTAATATAAGCTGTATCAGTACCTAAGAGATATGAAAGCCATTTTAGCCATACATGATTCTCATTGGGCAAACCTTCAGTTCATTTATTCTAAGCTGGTATAATGAAAAAGGAGGAAGAGAAAGAGGTTGAAATTGCTTGACTGAAATTCCATTTCTTAAAATGTTATGTGCCTTTGCCCTCCCCATTTAAAAATTATCATGAATAATTGGGAGATACTCCATTAATAGGTGCATGTAAGTGGAAAAAGCTGTTGAAAGACTATGTAGTCCTGTATTCTGTTTCAATTAAAAATATGTGCCCTGATGTGTTGTTAGTTACTGTGTTTGTCTCCTGTTGTGACTATAATGAATTATCACAAATTGGATGACTTCAAACAGTAGACATTTATTCTTTCTCAGTTCTTGAGGCCAGATGACCAAAATTGGTTTTGCTGACCTGAAATCAAGGTGTTGGTAGGGCTAAGCCACCCTTTGGAGGCTCAAGGGAGAATCCATTCTGTGTTTCTTCTAGCTTCTGGTGACTGCCAACATTCCTTGGCTTGTGGTCGCAGCACTTCAGTGTCTGCCTCTCTGGTCACACTGCCTCCTCTTTTCTCCGGGTGAAATCTACCTTTCCCTCTCTCTTATGAGGACACTTACGATGGAATTTAGGGCCCATCTGGATAATCCACAATGTTCTCCCCATCACAAGCCTTGTTCAATAACCTCTGCAAAGATCCTTTTAGACCCCCTTTCCAAATAAGGACACATTTGCAGGTTACAGGGATTAGGACTGATATCTTTGCATGTCCACTCTTCAACCTACTGTATTTACCATTGCCATCCTGAGATACCACTCCCTGCCCCATCCCCTTTTTGTCTGTTATTAAGCAGGTGAGTAACTGATTAAATGCCATTTTTCTTTGAATTTTTATTTATCACTATCCAATGTGATTGTTAACTAATAGGTCTTCCAAAAATAAAATTGTGGACTTTTTTTCTGCTGTCTTTGATATTTTCTTCTATAATGAAGATTCTGGTGGTAGATAGTTAGGGACTGGAATAGCAGTCACACAGTATCATTAGGGGTTCTGGCCTCTTTTGATGTTCTTACTCTATTCTTAGGTTGCTTTGTGGTCAAGGCTGCTGCTTCACCTTGAGCAGCTCTGGGTTTGAAGCTGGAAGCAAGGAAAGGGCAAAGGGTAGAAAATAGGTGTGGGAAGAATCTTTCTCTATTCCAAGAAGCTTTCCTGGAAACCTCACATAACAACCAGGCTAGAGTAGGTCACATGGACGCCTGTATCATCAAGGTGGCTGGGGGTGTTTTTAGCTGGGTAAGTTACAACACCAGCTATAGCAGGATTCTGTTGCTGGGAGGGAAAGGGGAGTCTAATTGCTAAGTAGATTACAATCTGTCCCAAAAGGTAATAATGAAAATATTTTACATTCCCGAATACAACTAAGAAAAGACTTTTGTGTATATGGTCACATTAATCTGTGTTCATTCTCCAATATATATCGGGGGCTTGATCAATGCCAGGCACAATGATAAGCACTGGGACTTCAATATATCCATATATTGCTAGCTGCTAAGATCCTGCCCTCTGAGACCTTGGGGAAACTTTTAGGAAAAATAGCTTTAGCATCACTGGTGTAATAGGATGGACATAGTGCCAGGGATATTTTTTTCTTCTTATTTTTCTTTTTTCTTGTCCATACTGCTATTATGTTTGCAAATATAAACATTTGATTATTTTGGGAAGAATTGCAAATTTTTCTTCATCTTTTTTCCAGTATAAAATTGATTAATTGGTTAATTCAAGTACTTCAAATAATTTGGTAACATAAAATTGAAATATAAGTATAACTACTATTTAAAATATAGGCTGTTTCTTGCTTACTTGAAGTAACAAAGTTTAGATATCTTTTGAAAGTGAATTTTTGAGTTTCATTTCTTAAGCTGTTCCAAATATTTGATACAGTGAAGTCACAGACTGGTTTTTGCAAATAAAGTTTACAGTATCTATTACATATAACATGCCTTAAAATGTTTCTAATTAGGGAAACCCTCCCACTAATTTTTATGTTTTTTCTTTTAGGAATGTTTTAAAGGAAGTTGGGCTACTCACAAGTTACTACATAAGAAAGCAAGTAAGTAAAATCACTTAGCTCTATACCATTTGGCTTAGAAGTGGCTTTTGTGCAGAAGACAAGATTCTTGCAGTTCTGAAATAGCATCTTTGAATGTTCTGAAAGTGTAATCCTGAAAGCTAGAATTATGATACTTAAAAATAAAATTTTTTATGTGTAGTCATATAAATAAAATGTAGCTGCAAAATGTCTTTATTAGTCTTATATCATGTATTTAGCATGAAAACATGATAGGATGGAGGGATCTTGCTTGAGTAATACCTGATAGTACCCTAATCTTTTGGTGCCCTCCTTTCTTTGATAGAAGTGTTTGCATATTCTAGATGAATGCACATCTGATTCCATTTAGCCAGATGCCTTTCACTTTTTTTTTTTAAGATTTATTTTATTTCTCTCCCCTTCCCACCCATTGTCTGTTCTCTGTGTCCATTCACTGCATGTTCTTCTGTGTCCACTTGCATTCTTGTCATGCGGCACCGGGAAAGTGTGTCGCTATTTTTGTTGTGTCATCTTGCTGCATCAGCTCTCTGTGTGCGGTGCCACTCCTGGGCAGGCTGTGCTTTTTTCGTGTGGGTCGCCTCTCCTTGAGGGATGTACTCCTTGCGCGTGGGGCACCTCTGCGCGGGGGACACCCCTGCATGGCATGGCATTCCTTGTGTGTGGCAGGACTGCGTGTGGGCCAGCTTACCACACAGGTCAGGAAGCCCTGGGTGTCAAACCCTGGACTTCCCCTCCATATGGTAGGCGGATGCTCTATCAGTTGAGCCACAACTGCTTCCCTCTTTTATTTTTGATTAGTTTCAATGTAGATGTTTTTTTCCTGCTCAAAATTATGTTACTTTGCTTTTTTTTTAATTTAATGTTAATACCTGCAGTCTAATATTTTATTTTCTTGTATGAATTTGCTTTGTGAGACACCACAAAGTGTAAGTAGTGGCTGCCTCTTAGCTATTGCTGCCCGACACATTGTTGTATCTCACATTCAAAGAGCTCTCCTGCTCTGGCTATTCAGCCTACAAATTCACGTCATCAGTTTGGCTAGTTTAAGACAACCATCACTCCCCAATTTTGAGGATTTTGGGATGGTGATGCCCACAATTACCAGAAAATTGACAAGGGCTTTCTGTTCCTATACCATTACCATCTCTTGGATGAAAGTGTGGCATATAGCACATGGTCCTTGGCATGAGGTTTCTATTTCAGCTATTGATATTGGTATTTTATATTTATCTGCTTGTATATTTTTTAGGAGTTAGCTGATCAAATGAAGTTTGGTATATTTTTATATAACACCTTAAAATCTCATTGAGGTCAACTAAGTCACCATTGAGGGAAAGGAAGTAAAATTGTGTTTTTACTTGTCTCCCTTTTTTGTTGTGTCACCTTGCTGAGTTGGCTCTCCATGGCGCTTGTGGGCTGGGCAGCGCTCCATGGTGTGCGGGCGAGCCTTCCTTCACAAGGGACGCGAACCCAGGGCCTTCCATATGGTAGATGGGAGCCCAGCTGATTGAGCCACAGCCACTTCCCCAGGGATAGTTTTAAATAGTGCTATTTAATTAATTTTATTTACTGAGGAGTATTAAATATTGTATTTCTTATGCGTTGGGTATTTCCCAGATTCTTTGAGCCAGTAACACTTTATACCCAGAAAGGTAAAGCATAGAGAAGAGAAAGGTTACTTAAGGTTAAACAGTATATTAGTAGAAAAGCTCAGAGTGGGTCTCTGCTCCAGATGTTTTCTAATTCAGTGAAGTATTCCTGTTTCCTTCAATACTGGATTTTCTGAGGGAAGAGCTATTTCATTATGACCTATACAAAGGAATTAAACAGCAAATTTTCCCTAAGTAAAAACAATATTATTACAGCATTGACTTTTTATAGGCTATTTGAATTTCAGTTATTCCTCTAGTTTTTGGTTTGGTGCCATCTTTTAGATGGTACCCTCTTGGATCTTCGGGGGTGATTTTCTTCATGGGTGAACTGTATGTTCTTATTCCCTTTGGGTTGTTTTGGGGAGAGAGCCCTCAACTGACCCAGTCCTATATCTTTCACAGCCTAGGAAATTGACCCACGTATACTGTTGTGGATGACAGTCCTAGAGGGACTGCGTGGAGAAGGGCGTCCTTCAGGTCTAAAAAGTATTCAGAAAGGGAATAGGAGGAAAGAATGTTGGGATAGTAGGAAGGAACCAGGGAGTCTTAGAAGAGAGCATTTTTTTCCCTCAAGAAACAGTTGTGAGATGGCATAAAGCCAAGTTGTTCATGTGCTGAAGGATGATACACTCAGTTTTTTTTTTTTTTTTTTCCCTCTTTTGAATAAATATAATGTGTACTGATCTCTGGCTTAAGACCCCTGATTTGCATCTGTATTTATGTGGGCTCTTTGTCTATAATTTGCTTTTAATATTTTTGCCTGGTTTTGATATTAAAGTAATCCTGATTTCATAAAGTCAGATGTAAATGTCTTTTAAATATTTTGCTTTTTATTTTTCCTAGAAAAGATTGTATAAAATTGGTATTATTTCTTCCTTAAATATTTTTTAGAATTCCTGAATGAAATCATCTGGACCTGGAGTTTTCTTTGCAGAAACTTAATTTTTTTTGTGCAGACCTTAGGAAATTTTCAAGTATGAATTAATAGCTGACTCAATGACAGAGTTTATTTCTTAGGTATCATAATAAAGAAGACCAGTCAAATTGTAAAATCCTTAATTAAAAGCATCTCATCTTAATTAAAAGCACCTCATCTACTGCCAGAGTGTACTTAAGTAGCATTTGCTTTTAGTCTGATCTGTAAAAGTTGTACACTTCACATCTTAAGATTATATTCATTTTATACTCTTTATGTCTATCAGTATCATTCAGTTTTTCTTGTCCCCCATTTTCCTAAAGTGCAAGGTGACAGATATCTTTTGAATAGCTAGAAACAGGATATAGAAACTTCGTCTGAATAAAGAACTCTAAATAATAATTTTCTTCTATTTTTCCACCCCTCCAAACTAATGCGTGGTAGTAGGTTGAGTGCATGATATTTAGGATTGCAGAGAGAAAATGTTTTGCTGTGTTTTAGAACTGGCTCTACTGAATTTTGTGACCATTGATTACTCTAAACCTCACATCCAAAATGCTGAAATCATAGGTTTGTGGTATGGATTAAGAAAGCAAACTCAAGTAAAGTACTTAGGATGTGTGTATAGCATAGTAAGTGATTAACAGCTACTTAATAATCACCTCTGAAAGAATAAGGTTAGAATTTTTATCAGTAAAACCTGTCCCAGGCAAAGCTTAGACATGTGCGTATTTTGTGTAAGCCGACTGGAGGAGTCAGCCTACATAGAACCCTTTGAAGAACCTTTGAAGTGAATGTGATCCGTTTTGGGGTGGACTTTGCACACATCAGGTCCTCCTGACATTACCTGCAGCCTAGCTGGCCCTATTGCATCGTGATGTTTGAAGGACGGCATTAGAGGTACTTTCATGAGACCAGTTAGTATGCAGTTTTGTTATCAACCCCCAGTTCTACTCAGACTTATTATGTGTTGATTATGTGTCTAGTACTTATATTTTAGATTATTTAAATTAGTCCTAAAATGTAAACTAAATTATTTTTCCTGTGTAAAATTTCTAAGTAAATTAGACCTAGAGATGAAAAAAAGAACTTGCCATATTTTAGGTGTTTCTCCAGATAGCTTTTATGTTCTATTATTTGTTTGACCGCTTGCAATTCTATTTTTTTTTTTTCCCAGAGCGGCACCAGGGATTGAACCTGGGACCTTGCACATGGGAAGCAGGCACTCAATCATTGATGTACATCTTTTGTAAAGTGATCATGGAAGGCTAGAATGCAGATTAGCAGGAAGCTTTGAAAGATTTTACACTCCCCCCCCCCTTTCCCCTGCTCCCTTTCCAGGAGTGTGTGAGTGTGTTAAAGCAAAAAGTCTGCATCTTAATTGCTGTTCTTCTCCAGGTTTGAGGTGAAAATTATTCTTGAAATTCATGTTTCAGACAAAATCACTTGATGCAGTTCATAGCTGAAGCAGATTTCAGTTGACTTGCATTTAAAAAATTGTGGTAACATATATACAGCATAAGAATTTCGCATTTTAACCACTTTCAAGCATACAGTTCATTCACATTGTTGTGTTACCGTCACCCCAAACAGAATCTCTGTACCCATTAAGCAATAGCTCCCTATGCCTCTACTCTCCTGCCCCTGGTAATGAATCTACTTTTTGTGTCCATGAATTTGCCTATTCTAATCATTTGAAATAAGTGAAGTCATACAATATCTGTCCTTTTGTGCCTGGCTTATAAAATTCAACATGGTATCTTCAAGGTTCGTCCATGTTGTACCTTGTCACAGAACTTAATTCCTTTTTTCATGGTTGAGTAATATTCCATTGTATGTATATACCATATTTTGATTACCTGGTAATGGTTATGAGTTGTTTCCACCTTTTTGGCTATTGTGAATAATGCTGCTATAAATCTTGGTGTACAAATAGCTGTTTGAGATACTGCTTTCAGTTCTGTTAGGTATATACCTTGAAGTGCAATTTCCAGGTCATATAATTTTATACCAGACTTTCTAGGGAACCACCAAACTGTTTTCCACAGCGGTTATACCATTTTATCTTCCCATCATTAAGGCACCTGATTTCTCCACATCCTTGCAAAACTTATTATTTTCCATTTTTAAATAGCCATTCTAGTGGGTGTGAAGTGGAATCTGTTTGTGGTTTTGATTTATATTTAATGGCTAATGATGTTGATCACCTTTTCTTATGCTTGTTGGCCACTTGTATGTTTTCTTTAGAGAAAATGTCTATTCAAGTCCCTTGTCCTTTGTCCATGTTTTAATTGGGTGGCTTGTCTTGTTGAGTAGTTGGCCTGCATTTTGATCTTTTTTGTTATAATGTTTGACCTTGGTGGCAATGCATAGTCCATTTTTGTCCTGGGATGAGAAACAGTTTTTCTGTTGACATTAACATTCACAGTGGCTTTCTTGAACTTCAGAGGGGGAAGCATTTAAAATTCAGTAGCATAGTAGAGCTTCTCTTATATTCCTCACTTTTTATGTAATATTTAAGTGTGTCCTCTTCAAATGCAGCATGGGTAGATTGGGTATATTTTTGCATTCTTATTAATATCTCAAGCTTCATTCAATCCAAAGTTGACTACATGCAGCTTGGACAGAGTATCAGACTTTGAATTAACATGCCTGCACCAGTCTGCCCAGGCAAACTGGATCTCTCCTCAGTTTCCTTATCTGTAAAATGAGGAAATTAGATTGGATTGTCTTTAAGATCCTTTCTAGTTTAACATAAAATAATTCTGTCTTCTCTTCCTCATTTCTCACTTTAAATAATTGCTTTTAAAGGGGGAATGTTTTTTTTTTTTTCTTGGACACTTCTAAAATTAGTTTGAAGTCTGACTTTTAGAATTTATGGTAGCATGACAGTAATCAGGAAAACCTTTGTGTTCACTGTATGTTTTACAGGTTGATATTTGGTCTACCTGTTACTTGAATTTCTGCTGTCTAAAGTATTATATGTAGGTTTTCCTAGTTGGTAGATAAGAGGTGCAGTCAGTGTGCTGACATCTGACACCGTAAATGATCCTGTTCTGTGGAAACAGGTGCATTTCTGTAATCATAACATTAGGTATTAACAACTAACATGGTAGGGTTTTTGCACGTACATGTGAGATTCTTTTTCAACTTTTCTACCGAGTTTTTAGTAACTTTCAACAAATTGTTCTCTCTCCTTGTCTCTGCCTTTCTCCTGCCTCCTTCTATTATCCTTTTCCTGATGAGACAAATGATGCTCATAACATTTTCAAAGCAATGTGAAATATTGACTTGAAAGACATTCATCAACTAAGGATGAAATTTTTATTTTTGCCTGTAAGTTTATTTTGTGGGGGTACTTAGACTCTGTTCTTTCAGTAGGAGCACAGACTTCATTAGTAGTATCTGTTCTCAGTTGGGAAGATTTTTTTTTTTTGCTGTGGCTCAGATATATTTTTAGATGGGCTTCCTATAAATTGACATTGTCAAGAATGCATTGAGCATTTACTTGAGGAAAGGGTTCTATGAGATATTCCTATTCAATATTGTGTAAAAAACATGGAATATATTTAGATTATACTTTTTCTTCCACGACATTTAGATATTCTAAAAGAAATGGTAAGAGTTGTAGGTATAGCAGTAAGGCAGTAGCTTGATGATTTAGGTTAGAGTGGAAGTTTGCTGCATTTTTGTACCTGGGCTCTCCGGCCTGATTTTTGAACAAGTGATATTAAAGTATGCTGCTGTTCAGAAGCTTGACCACTGAAGAGAGAAATATGCATTCATTTATCTCTCTATCATAATCATTCAATCATCTGTCTCCTAGAAGATGAAAAGGCAAAGCGAGAAGTGTCTTCCTGGACTGTAGAAGGTGATATTAACACTGACCCATGGGCAGGTTATCGATACACTGGTAAACTCAGACCGCATTATCCACTGGTGAGTAAATAAGGTAATAAGAATTTAACATTCTTTGAAACTAATTTTTCATTTTCCTAAAAATGATACTCATAATTCCTATTCTAGAAATGAGTCATAATAATCAGCTTTCAATTTGCAGAGGATCTTGCATCCTTGCTCTTTAACGTTTGAAAGTTAGTAAGGGATAATTGCCAATCATAGAAGGAGTGGAAAATATTTTAGTTGAAAGGACCAAAATTTGTTTAATCTTAAAAAGAGGACAGAATAGATGTTTTCTGGTTGGCAGGATGGTAGTGTATATTTACTATTTTCCTAATTATTTTTTAAACATGATGTATTTCTTCCTTAATATAGAACTGGGTTCTCTGCCACTCCCAACCCTTTTTGTGTTTTTGACAGATGGTCCTCAGATTCTTAACATAGCAGTCCACTTAAATTGAAATGTTTGTCACCCATAACAATTTAAATTCTCTTTAGTGATGTTTTTCATTTTGTAAAAGGAATACATCTTTAATTTTTTAAAAAATTGGGCAAATATCAAAATATCTGCCTTCCAGAGATAATGACTAGAAACATTTTGCTGCTCAAGTCATTAGTTTGTTGTTGACTTGCCACTTTGTTTGGAACATCACAGATATCTTGTCTATATGTAATTTAAAATCCTTATTGGCCTTGGCCATTCTATACTGTTTTTACATGTTCCAAGAGAAGAGGTAGCATTAGCACCAGGAAAGCAAAACTTAATTTTAATCAAATAGAGATCTCTTGGGAAGGGGATGTGGCTTAAGCAGTTGGGCGCCTGCCTACCATGTTGGAGGTCCCAGGTTTGCTTCCTGTTGCCTCCTAAAGATGATGAGCTGACATGATTGGCTGGTGTGGAGAGCCAGTGCAACAAGATGACCTGACAAGATGATGTAACAAGATGATGAAATGAGGAGATGCATGAAAAAAGAACAAGCAGGGAACAGAGGTGGCTTAAGCAATCGGGCACCCCCCCTACCACATGGGAGGTCCCTGGTTTGGTTCCCAGTGTCTTCTGAAGAAAAGAAAATGAGCAGATACAGAGAGTATGCAATGAACAGACAGAGAGAGCAGAAGACAATGAGCACAAACAATGGTGGGGGGGGAGAGGAAGAAAAACCAACAACAACAAAAAGTTGATATCTGTTAAGATATTTAATATAATTTAAAAGTTTTGAATGTACTTTATAGTGTTTTTCCCCAGTTTTATTTTCTTTTAGCAAATTTTAGTAATAAAAATTATTTCCATTTTTTAATCAGTTTTAACTATCCTTTTTGATGTTTTTTAGATGCCAACAAGGCCAGTGCCAAGTTATATTCAAAGACCAGATTATGCTGATCATCCTTTAGGTAAGTTCTGCTATGCTGATTCTTAATTTTTCAATTTGTGGGCTGGGCTGCTGCGAAATAAAAGGAAAGTTTTTCTTGTAGAAATTTTCTAGTTTGTGCCAGACTTCTTTTAAATGTGAATTTGTTTTTTTCAATCCGTGCTAGAACTTTGGAGATAATTAAAGACTCTTCTTCCCCCTTAGAAATCTACCCAATTCCAGAAACATTGTTTATATAGTTGTTAAGTGATGCATTCATATTAATGGTGCTTTTGTATTGTTAGAGCAAATTCTAGAAAAAAAATAGTTTTGATTTTACCATGTCCTCCTCCCTTCATTCAATGTTATTTATTTAGATAAAAGCAAATTGTAGAGAGTTTGAGTGAATGTCTAACTAAAGAGCAAATATAGAAATAGTAGTAGTAAAAGGTAATTATGATGACAATGATATAATAGTAACTGGCATTTAATTTTACTTAACTATGTGCCAGGTACTGTGCTAAGTTTTTAACATGTATTGCTCCATTTAATACTTTCAGCGCTCCTGAGGTAGGTTCTGTTGTCCTCTCCATTTTATATATCATGAAAGTGAGAAAACGGGAGAAGATGGTAGTTTATAACACAGGTTATTGGACCATTTCTGACCTTAGAGCCTGTTCACATTTCTTAAATTGAACTATGTGAAGTTTCTGATTTTGCATGTCAAAAATGGTTACATATTGGCAACTTATTCTCTAAGAAGTGGGAATTGTATTAATTTCTCATGAATATCATTAAAATTTTTTTTTAAGATTTATTTTTTATTTATTTCTCTCTCCTTCCTGCCCCCCTGCCAGTTGTCTGTTCTTTGTGTCCATTCGCTGTGTGTTCTTCTGTGTCCACTTGTATTCTTGTCAGTAGCAGCAGGAATCTGTGTCTCTTTTTGTTGTGTCATCTTCCTGTGTCAGCTCTCCATGTGAGCAGTGCCACTCCTGGGCAGGCTGTGCTTTTTTCGTGCTTGGCGTCTCTCCTTACAGGGTGCACTCCTTGCATGTGGGGCTCCCCTGCATGGAATGGCACTCCTTGTGCACATCAGCACTGTGTGTGGGCCAGCTCACCACATGGGTCAGGAGACCCTGGGTTTGAACTCTGGACCGCCCTTGTGGTAGGTGGATGCTCTGTCCATTGAGCCAAATCTGCTTCCCTCATTTTAAAATTTAGTTAAATCCTACTGTTTCAGATAAAATGAAGGAAAAGACAATCAGAAGATAGAATACTGTTGAAGACATACAATTTCCTTTTTCTCTATTTAATATTGAATGTAGTATTAAATTGTATTTTAAAAATGTATCTGGATTAGGAATTCTAACAGAATGAACAAATACCCAGTGAAAAGTGTTACTTTCCAGAGGTAGCCACCATTACCAGTTTCTTGCACATCTTTCCAGAGAAGTTTTATGTGTGTACACACTCATTAGCTCCCCACTTGCCTCGGACACAAAAGGAAAGAATTATATATCTATTTTTTCACCTTGCTTTAAACTCTTAATATACCTTAGAAATAATTCCACATAACCTCATCTAAAGCCATCTCTTTTCTTTTTAATGACTTCATAGTATTCTATTGTGTGTTGTATCATAATTTGTTAAACCAGGTTCCTAGTAATGGATTATTTAGATTATTTCTAGGGTTTTGCTTCTACCAACTTGACTACAATAACTATTCTTGTTTTTACATCTTTGTGCACATGTGAGAGTATTTCTCTAGGTTAATTTCCTAAAGTAAAATATCTAGATCACAGAATTTATGCATTTTTAAATTTTAGGAGGTATTACAAATTTCAGAGGTTTTGCTAATTGATAATCCCATTAAGAACATGGGAGCCTCTGTGAACATCTTTTCATATCTTAAAAGTCATTTGTGGGAAGCAGGCATGGCTCAGCTGGTAGAGTGTATGCCTACCAGGGTTCGTGACCCAGGATCTCCTGACCTGTGTGGTAAGCTAGAACATACGCAGAGCTACCGCGTGCAAGGAGTGCCGTGCCACACAGGGGTCTCCCCCCCACATAGGGGAGCCCCAAGCGCAAGGAGTGTGCCCTGCAAGGAGAGCTGCCCCATGAGAAAAAAGTGCAGCCTGCCGAGGAGTGGCACTGCACACACAGAGAGCTGATGCATCAAGATGATGCAACAAAAGAGACGCAGTTTCCCAGTGCCACCAAGGGTGCAAGGTGACACAGAGAGCAGACAACAGGGCGGGGGGGATAAATAAAAATAAAATCTTTAAAAAAACAAAGTCATTTGTATGTTCCTTTCTTTTGAACTGTCTATTCACAGTCTTAGCCCTTTTTTTCCCTTTAGGTTACTAAGTTTTTTTATATCAATTAAAAAATTGCTCTTTCTAGATTGAGTAGTAGTGCTTTGATGTATGTGCTATAAATATTTTTTCCTAGTTGACCATTTACATTTTGTCTTTGTTTATAGCATATTCATGACTAACTTCTTATGTAGCATTGTATTCACGGCAAGCATTCATATATAGTAAAATTTCTTATTTTTTTAAAGTATAGTTTTATGATCTAGAAAGAGCTTTTTGCTCAGAAGTTATAAAAATGTTTTCCCATGTTTTCTTCCAGGATTTTTCAGTTATTTTAAAAATCATTCATTTCTTTACTAATTTGAAATGCAGCCTCTATTGTTGTATTAAATTTGTCACTTGGGTCTATTTTTGGGTTCTTTTCTTTTTCATTAACTCATTTAATTGGGTGCCATTGCCAAACTCCTTTTTTTTTTTTTAAGATTTATTTTATTTATTCCTCCTCCCTCGTTATTTGCACTCATTGTCTGCTCACTGTGTCCATTTGCTGTGTGCTCTCTGGTCTGCTTGTCTTCTCTTTAGGAGACCCCGGGAACTGAACCTGGGACCTCCCATGTGGGAGAGAGGCACTCAATGGCTTGAACCACCCCATCTCCCTACTTTGTTGTGTCTGTCATTGTCTTTCCTCTTTGTGTCTCCTTATTGCATCATCTTGTTGCATAAGTTTGCCATGTCTACCCATCACGCCAGCTTACTGTCTTGCTTGTCTTCTCCAGGAGGCACTGGGAACTGAACCCGGGACCTCTCCTGTGGTAGGCAGGAACTCAATCGCTTGAGCCATATCCGCTTCTCTCTTAGTCTTATATCTATACAATGTTTTAATATTTGGAAGACCTTGTTGTCGCCCCCCCATCTTTCCTCCTCTTCAGAATTCTTCTGATTGTTCTTGAATGTTTGTTTTTCCATGTGGAATTTAGAATCAGCTTGTCTGGTTCCCTATAGTATCTTGCTGGCATTTTTTTATTGAGCTATTGTTAAATTCATAGACTAATTTTGGAAGAGCTGACACTTTTACAATATTGAGTCTTCTTATTCAAGGACAGGGTATATTGTGTTATATATATATATATTTTTAAATTTCCATTTGTCTTTTAGTGGTGTTTTCCATTTTTTTGGTATAGGGTTTTATTGTTAAGATTATTCCTGGATGCTTTATCTTTTTATTCCTGTGAATAGAACTTTTTACTGTGTTTTCTACTCATTGTTTATAAATAGAGAAGTTAGTGATTTTGATACGTTTATTTTATAATCTGCCAACTTGCTGAATTCTTATTTCTCATCATTTTCTAGTTGATTCTCTTGTTCTAGGAATAAACAGCCATGTCTAAAATTGATAAAGATTTATCCTTTTCTTTCCAATGTTATTCATCTTATTTCTTTCTCTTATTTTAGTCCATGTGCTAGTACTGCCAAACTGTGTTAAACGTTAGTGGGTATCCCATGATGGTAGTTCTTAGCTTGAGATTTATATTTATCAAATTAAGGTGGTAGTTGGACATGTTATCAGAATTACCTTTCTTTTGAGGTGACATTTATTTTTCCTTCTTTAATCTATGACTGTGATAAATTATATTAATAGACTTGCTAATATCTAACTATCCTTGCTCTCTGGTATGAATCTCATTTAAGTCATGGTGTATTATACTTTTTTGTCTTCTGTTTGGTAATGTTTCATTTAGGATATTTACATCAGTATGTACACATAAGATAAGTTGATTTATTTTTATCAAATTTTGGAATAATTGTTATGCTGACTTTATTACTTTTAAATGTATGAATTACTTGAATTAAGCTAATAATAATCAACAAATATTTTTAGGGCAATATTTTTCAAAAAGGTTTTCACTATGATCCAGAGTGACAAGTATGTTTTATATCATGATATGTGTAAATGTATGTTTATATAAATAAATGTAACAGTCAAAAACTTCACAACATTTGACCCTACTATAGTATGATACAATCAAATATTTTCTGTTTTATTTACTTAAAAAAAACTTTAGTCATAGTCCACTAATAGGTCACAAACCGCAGTTTGAAAGACATTGATTTAGGTTCCTGTTTCTAAAAATAAATGAGTGCAATTGATTGATCAGTTGTTGGTACATAGTTCTTCATGAGATAACAATCATGAAGCCACTTTGTAAATTGTATGATAATATTCAACTGTGGGGGAAGCAGACTTGGCCCAGTGGTTAGGGTGTCCGTCTACCACATGGGAGGTCCGTGGTTCAAACCCTGGGCCTCCTTGACCTGTGTGGAGCTGACCCACATGCAGTGCTGATGCACGCAAGGAGTGCCCTGCCACGCAGGGGTGTCCCGTCTATGCACAAGTAGTGCGCCCCGTAAGGAGAGCCACCTGGCATGAAAAAAATGCATCCTGCCCAGGAATGGCGTCACACACATGGAGAGCTAACACAGCAAGATGACGCAACAAAAAGAAACAGATTCCAGTGCCGCTGACAACAACAGAAGCAGACAAAGAAAAACAAACACGCAGCAAATGGACACAAGAGAACAGACAACTGGGGCAGGGGAAGGGGAGAGAAATAAATAAATAAATAAATCTTTAAAAAATATTCAAATGTGAATCATTTACTGAGCACATAGCCTGGCATATAATAAGTAATCCATAAATATTGGCAGATTTTTAATAGAGCTGAAAATGTCATTATTTAGAATTATTCTTTCCCTTTGTTTAGCACGTTTCCTTTCATGTTGAAAAAAATGAATACTATGCCTTTCCATTAATTAGTTTTACTTACCGATTTTCCATTTCAGGAATGTCTGAATCTGAACAGGCTCTTAAAGGTACTTCTCAAATTAAATTACTCTCAACTGAAGATATAGAAGGGATGCGACTTGTATGTAGGGTGAGTTATTATTTTTTCCCATTTGTAGGCCATGTTGTCATTAGGTGGGAATTCAATGATTTGCTGATTTATAAAGGTATAAAATGTTATATTGTAAGAAGACTATGACTAGACATCATTTTTTCTTAAATTATTATATCATAATTTTATGCAACAGTTTTTAAGTAGCCTGTTAGAAAATTAATATGGCAGGTAATCGTATTTTATTTTTGGATTAAAAAAACAGGTTTTTATGATATTTTGTTATTTTATTTTCATGAGTCGTCATAATAAGACAGTTCAACGGGAAGCGGATTTGGCTCAACTGATAAGAGTATCTGCCTACCATATAGGAGGTCCAGGGTTCAAACCCAGGGCCTCCTGACCTGTTTGCTGAGCTAGCCCACATGCACTGCTGACGTGCGCAAGGAGTGCTGTGCCACGCAGGGGAGTCCCCTGTGTAGGGGAGCCCCACGCGCAAGGAGTGCTCCCTGCAAGGAGAGCCGCCCCGTGTGGGAAAAAAGAAAAAACAGTTCAAGATTGGTATAGGGTTAGGTTAATTTAAGGTTATATTGTAAAATACTTATAAGTTAGTGGCTGCTACTTACCAGGTGAGTTCTCATATTTATATTGAAGAAAAGCAATTGATACATTGAACATTCATTTAGAATGATCCTTAAGGTTTTCGCACAGTAATTTAGAAATGATTTGATGCTAATTTTCTTTGATAAACTTAAGCAGACTTTATATTCCTATTACTTACTTACTGTAGTTCCTTGAGGAAATTCATTCATTTCATTCTACCCTCCTCCATTAAAGAAATACTAGAGAACTCAACCTCAGTTGACTGTCATTTAAATTTCTTAGGATGTATGTCTTCATATAGAAGCAGTCAGACCTACTTATTAAGCTATTTGCCAGTTTAGCATACTCAATTTTATTTTTATTTTGGATGGGTATTAGAAATAAAAATGGCTTTAAAATGAAATGCAGGATTATTAATATGTAAGGGAAGATTCATTTTACCAATCTTGCACAAAGTCTGAGTCAGTACAAATGGTACAGATTCTTCTATAATATTTCTGAATGTATTAAGTATTCCTCTTTTACAGCTTGCTAGAGAAGTATTGGATATTGCTGCTGGGATGATTAAACCAGGTGTAACTACTGAAGAAATAGATCATGCTGTGCACTTAGTAAGATATATTTACTTTGAACTTCATACTTTGAAAAACATTTGCACATTATTAGATGACTTAGACTTCTAAAAAATACAGTACTCTTAAGGTCTGAGTGTCTAAAGTAACTTGGCTAAGCTAATTTGAAAGCAAACATTTTATTATGGTATGATACAGTCTAATATTTTCTATTTTATTTATTTACTTGAAAAAAGTCATAGTCTAATAATGGATCACAAACCCATATCAACACACATTATTCACATATTTAAGTATATGTTATATTGAGATCCAAGGTGAGGTTAAAATATCTTGTTTCTGAGACATCTCATTTCATAAGCATTTTAGTTTACCTTTTATAAATTATTACCAGTATTTTAAATAAATCATGCCATGATCTGTTTGTATATGAAATATTTTGAAATAAAAAAGACTACAACTTTTGAAGCCAGAATAGTAGAAAATAGGCTTCTTTTCATATCCACAATAACAAGGCAAAACCCAGACCAGATAAATATTTGTATTAAATTTGATATAGGGATTTCTTTTTTAAATCAAGATTGTCTAACCATCAAGGAGAGACCTTAAGACTCAAGTAGAAAAGTTTGCACATTTTATGAGTAGATCGTTCATAAAAGAAGACATGTACTCATTAATAAAGTAGTACATGGAAAAATGATTAAACCTGTTCAGATAATTAAAAGAAATTAAAGACTGCCTAACTATTTTAAAGAGTTTCTGTCATTGCTTATATGCGTATTATGAAACTGGTACTCTTTATATACATGGTGATGGTCTTGTAAATTGGGACAGCCCTTTTGAAAGGAAATTTGATAGTTAGGTTTTAGCTATAAAAATCTTTCAGGAATTCTAATTTTGAGGTTGGATGCAAATTATATATAAATTATACAGTATGTAATAATAGCAGTTTGAATGTTTTGTATGTGCCAGGCACTTGTTTAAGTGCTTCTTTTACATTATTTCATTTATGCCCCCAACACCACCATGAGGTAGATATTATTATCTTCATTTTATAGATAAGGAAGCTGAAGCAGAGAGAGGTGAATTAACTTGTCCAAAGTTACACAACTTCGTAGTGATGGACTTGGCATTTTGAATCAGGGCAATCTGATTCTTACTACTCTTTACTCTATGAGACATATAAAAGGATAGACCTAATAAAAGGATAGACCTAATTAAAGGAAAAGCCATACGCATGGAGTTGTTGGTTGCGACTTTTTTTTGTAATAGAGGGAACTCCAAACTAATTATAGTGGAATTGCCAGTAAGATTATGGTGTATTCAACAAATGATATGGTGTGCAGCCATTAAAAATTTATTAGCCTGAATACTGTGGTGATCCATGAAGAGAAATTGTATAATCTGTGATTACCGCTGTTTGTAAAAACATCCAAGTAAATCAGACTGTTATAGAAAGACCATTTTCTCTCTAAGTATTGTTACATACGAATGCAGTGATTAAAATATCTCTGGAAGTACTTTAGCATTTCTTAATTATACTAGTATTCATTTATTTGGATATAGAGACATAGGCTTGTTTTTATATAAGAAATTATAATTACATTGAAGGTACTTATTAATATTTACTTTAAATATAAATTTTTTCCATAAGGAGTAGTTAATTCTAAAGTAGAATCTTCATAATATGTGAATTTTTTTCCTTTGCAATTATCAGTAAACTTCATTTGCATACAGTGTCTCTGACTGGCACAAACCTTTTTGCATACTGTTTAAGATAATAGTTACTGTAATTTCTAAATAATATAATAAATATGTTCTTCTTAGTAGTGTTTGTCCAAAAAATTTTTTACATTTTTCCAGTTTAAAATCTGATTCATCAGAGAGCACCATAAAATTGCACAGATTTTTCTTTTGCATATTCCAAAAATTTTTTCTATATTTTAATTTATTATAGGCATGCATTGCAAGAAATTGTTATCCTTCTCCACTGAATTACTATAATTTCCCAAAGTCTTGTTGTACTTCAGTGAATGAAGTAATCTGTCATGGAATTCCAGACAGACGGCCTTTGCAAGAAGGTGATATTGTTAATGGTAAGAAATATATGTGTGACTTTTCACCACAATCAAAGAAATAACAAGATTTTGGGAGTCTGATAAAGTGACTTGTATTTTCCTAATTTTCTTCCTGTACCAAACTTAGGCTTTTTCATATTTAAAATTTAATATTCCTCAAAAATATATGGAAACCTATTTTATGGTTTTGTGCATGTTGCTTTTAAGATACCTCTTGTATGATCTGCTTGGTATAGTATGTGTTTCTTTAAAGCAAATTATCTCATATGTGATTGATAAATAGGTGAAAGATGTCAGTTTAATGTGAAAGTCATACTGATTCAAGTGTGATACCCCATTCCCACCAAGTGATGGTTTTGAAGGGGTCAGAGCAGGCTTTATTATAGTTGAAGAACCATTAGTAATATATGAAGACTTGAAGAAAAAAAATCTTGAAAACTTTTTTTTTTTAGGTACTGGGGATTAAACTTCATATATGGAAGGGCTTCCCTGAGTTTTTTTTTTTTTTTAATTCTTTTTTGCTTATTGTTTGCTTTTTGTTTTTTGTTTTTTTTTTAGGAGGTACTGGGAACCAAACCCAGGACCTCCCATCTGCGAGGTGGGCATTCAACTGCTTAAGCCACATCTGTTCCCTAGAATTGTAAGAAGTTCAGGAAGTATAAGGCCCATACTAAGGATTTAAAAATAAGTGTAGAACAGTATATGTCTTACTATGTAAATAGTAAATAAGTGAAAGCAGTTTTTTCTCTTTAATGTAAAAAGGTAGCAGAATCCTCAATGTAATGTTTATTGATCTTGCATGATTGCATCCTGAATTCATTTTCTTCTGTCATAATTGATATGATTAATACTAGATAGTGTGAAAACCCATCATTTGACTTGTGCTGTGTGTCTATATCATTGTTTTCCCCAGTGAGTTAAGTTGCATCAGAGGCAAGGAGTTTCTGTTGGGCAATAACTATATATCCATTGGTGTCTAATTTGAAAATGCAGAAGTTATCTTTTTTCATTAAGATGCATACTGCTGTCACCTTGGAAGTACTGATGTTTTATTTTAAAAACAAACAAACAAATGTGGTCTTTATATTTGCACTTTTTTTTTTTTTTTTTTGCAGTGGACATCACTCTTTATCACAGTGGTTATCATGGGGACCTGAATGAGACTTTTTTCGTTGGAGATGTGGATGAGGGAGCACGGAAACTAGTCCAGACCACATATGAGTGTCTGATGCAGGCCATTGATGCAGGTCAGCCTTGGTGCTGGGTACCCCATGGAGGACTGCTCTGTGCTGATGTGCAGTGAATGACAGACACATCACTGCACTGTGTAATTCTTGTACATACCAGCTTAGTTTTATTCTATCTAAGTTAGCATTGGGTTTTAGCCGTTAATAGGTTTAAGGAAGATTTGGTATCCCTTGGTGAGGATCGGCTGGATGATTGCTTAGCATCCTTTGGCTCTCCTGTGATTTACCTTTGTTAGTTGGCTGATTAATGAGGAAGATTATATGGATAATTCTTCAGTGCAATTTTTATTTCTACTTTTTATTCTTTGAAAAACATAAGTGTTATGTTCTCACTATTAAAAAGTAAAGCAAGAGTGAAGATTATGAGAGAAAAATGAAAGATCTTTCTTCACACATCATTTGTTCTTTCCTTTTATGTCTCCCCTCTCCAGAGATAGCCACTATTAACATTTAGGATTTTTCTCCCCTATTCAGTAAAATACACACAAACACATATGTGTTTAATTAGGTTAAATAGGATCAAAATATTTGTAATATTCTGTTACTTGGTATTTTTTTACCTAATAATATCTTAGAGATCTTTTCATATTAGCCTATATACATGCATACATAAATGTACTTCATTCTCTTAACAGCTATAGATGATATTCCCTAGAATCAAAATTTCTGTAACTCTTCCCCTACTGGATTTTGATGCTTTCCAGTTTTTTTTTGCAATTGTGGTGAATAATATCTTTGTTCACAGTGGTATGAGTATTTCAATAGACAATTAGATAGTTTGTCTTTGTCCATATAAGCAATTCACCCATACTTTTTTGTTTATGCTACATCTCTTGGGGATGAAAGAAGGAAAAGAAAGACTTGTAAATGTTAACAGACTTCTAATAAAAGGACACTTTGAGGGCAAATAGCTTTTTGGTTGAAATCTATTGCATTTGAACTTAATTATCCTGTGTATTATCTTACCCCATTCTCCCATCTCCCCCCAAAAAACCCAAATCCCAATACATCATCAACTAAGGTATTGAACACTACAGGCAAACATATAGTTAGCTAATAACATTGATCTGTTATTTTTATTGTTTTTAGTCCATTCTTTAACATAAATGGGAGATGATGAAATTTTTTTCTAATAAGATGGAGGAATGAAAAATGAAAGAAAGCAATATTTTCATTTATATAGAGGTGAGATTTCTCTTTATTCACTTTTGACTATTTAAAAATTTAATATTCTTGGAGGTATTACAAAATGAGAACTTTAGTGTTAAGTCTCTCATTTGTGGAAGCTCCAGTTTTAAATGATTTTTAGGGTTTCTGTCAGATAGTATGGTCAATATTTATATTCTTTTTTTTTCAATTCTGTGAATAGATTTAAATAACCAGACATTGGGAATGTTGTTTTTTTTTTTCGAAGAGACAGGAATAAAACTTGCCAAGAAAGTAGCAGGAATAAACAGTAACCAAGAAAGAACAAAAGTTGCTTGATCTTTGGAAAGCGTTGTTAACACATTACATGCCATTCCTACCCCTTATTTTCCACTGATTTGACTCGTCCCACCCTGGGGCAGAGCACTAGAGAGTTTGGATGACTATTGTCAAAATTAGCCTTTTGGAAAATGATTTCAACCTCTGCTTGATGATATTTTGGGCCTGATCGCTCTTTGTTATAGGGGCTTTTCCTGTGCCTTGTATGCTATTTAGCAGCATTCTTGGCCTCTACCTACTAGATGCCAGTTGCAGTACCATCCTTAGTTCTGACAGCTGAAAATGTCTCCAGATAATAACAGATGCCCTTTTGGGGTCAAAACTGCCCCCAGTTTGAGAATTAGGGAAGCATCCCCCTTATTACACTCCCTCTTTATTATTGACAGGCATTTTAGTTATAATGTGCAACATGGATTAAGCCACCACCCCAACCACCACTCCCTTCCCATTTGACCCCGACTGATAGGAAAGGCTGTGTGGGAATGAAAAAAAATCATCATGAAAGTCAGCATGATTTCTTCCATCAGAACCCCCAACATTACCCCCACTCCTGCCACACACACATACAGAATTAAACTAGAACATATGGTCAAAGAGAAGTGAAAATGTTACTTAAAATGATTTCTTCGACTATTTGCCTAAAATTTGATTGGGTGCGGAAGAAGTGTTGTACTTAATCGGATTAGGAGTCAGATAGGCAGGTGAGGAGACTAGGCAGTTGGAGAACCCCAGAACCATGGCCAGGTCCTCGGGAGTGTGGCAGTGCCGAACTGCTGGGGTCTCTCAGCAAGGAGAGCTACGGCTGCAATGAGAGCCACTTCCTTTGCTTCTTTTTTATTGAAAGGTGGTAAAAGTTATAAAAAATAACCAGGAAGGAAGTGTATTGAGAAAATTATCTTTCTACACCCTCTCCTTAGGTCCTTTTGCAGAGACAACAACTAGGAATATAGTTGGAGAAACATCTTTAGGGGATGAAGGCAAGGAGAAATAATTCTGAAGTTGACCAGGCTGTCAGAACAAGTCAAGTTACTTTTTGGATATTTCTTTTTCTCCTTGGGGTCTTTCTCTCCTATCTGTTATATTCACTTTAATAGAATAAAAGAGAGGAACGTGTGACTTTGAGGGAGAGGAAGAGGAGTGTGTGTTCCAGTCATTGTTTATTTTCTAGTCCTTGAGAAAGCAAAAGGTGCCTCTGTCTAAGCCCTTGATACTGTGGCTCCTCGTTTGAATCTTAGCTTTGCCATTTGCTGATAGAGTGAATTCTGTATTCCTTGGTTTCCTCATCCATAAGTTAAGACATGTCGGCAAATAAAGCATTTAGAAATGTTCTTTGCACATAGATAGCAATTGCTTAGTAAATGTTATTAGCTTAATAATCTTTGTCATGAGTTTTCTTTTTCCTTTCAGTGAAACCTGGTGTTCGATACAGAGAATTGGGAAACATTATTCAGAAGCATGCTCAAGCAAGTGGGTTTTCAGTTGTTCGAAGCTACTGTGGGCATGGAATCCACAAACTTTTTCATACAGCCCCTAATGTACCCCACTATGCCAGTAAGTACTGACCAAACATTTGATATTTACTCACCATTTACTCAACAAATATTTATTGAATAAATATTTAACAGTACCTACTATTTTGTACTCTTTGGAGAATACTATTAGCTGTAACAAATAGACCCCAAAACATATATTGGTTTAAACACAATACAAGTTTATATCACGTTCACATAATAGGACAAGGCAGGTGTGTTTGGTCACTGTGGAGAGGAGGCAGTTATTCTGTGAAACAGGCTCTGTCATTTTCAGTCAATGGCTTTCAAGATCACCTTAAAGGTTGCCTTCTCAGATAACAGATGGGGAGGAAAAAGAATGGAGAAGTGTGGGAGGTTTTAACAAGATGGCCTGGAATTGGCAAAATCACTATATTTACTGTCCATTGGAGGGAATTCAGTCACATAGCCACATCTAACTGCAAGGGAGGCTGGAAATGTAATTAAGTTGAATGCCTAGAAGAAAAGTAAACGAATTATGGTGAACAGTCAGTATTCTCTGCCATATGTCTAGCCTTCACTATTCTTGTTCCTTAGGTGAAATTAGTTCAACTTGGTTTGATTTGAGTTCTCAGTGTATGTGTACTCTAATTGATGGTGTAAATAGAGGGTAATAGACCAAGTACCTTTCCCCAAGTTGAATTCTGCCTGATCAGAATATAAAGGAAATGTGAAACAAATAATGTCTTCCAGAAATTTTTTTTCTGGAGAGATAATATATGTGGTAGAATGAGTTAACATATTTTGAGCCCCTGCCAAGTAGGCACTTCTGTGTAACTCCTTGTGCTGCCTAAGTTTTGTCATCTGTACAAAAGTAGGGAATGGTGTGTATCTTAGATTCGTTATGAGGATTAAGTGAGATGATACATGGACAGCACTTAGAACGATTCATGGACACAGTATTTGAAAAGCACTTAATAATAACTTGTAAAATGACAAGGATGATGATATACATTATCCCATTTGATTATCACAACTCTCTATGAATGATTTCTTAGTCCTATTTTTAAAAGTGGATTCTGTGTTTAAAAAAGTAACCTGCTCAGGGGCACACAAACTAGTAAATTACTAGTAAATTAACTAGTAAATTGGGTTCTGTCTTTCTAGAGTTAATCTTCTTTCCTCTCCTTTGTGCTTCCTAGTAAGCACAGAAGCTGGATGCTGTGGAAGATGTGGAATGTGTGCCTGAGAACTACGGAGTGGTTGAGAATTTGGTTTGGTTGAGAATCCGAGGAAGAACATCTGGGTGGACGGAAGCATGGATAGGTGGTTCATGCTGAGACTGAGCAGAGGCAGGTTGAGCTTGGCTGAGTGTTGAGCACCAGCAGTAGGCAGTAGAGTATTCTAGATGCCAGAATGAAGAAATTCGACTTGATCTGTAGGGATTTGCTGAAACATTTTTTGGGCAGAAGAATGGCATGATGAAGTTGGTATTTTGGGAAGACTAACTTGGTGGTGTCTAAAATGAATTGTAGGTGGGAATTAGTCAAGTCAGTCAGCATAATGGACAGTTTTGCCATAGATTGCATATGAGGTGGTAAAATCCTGCATGTGGATAGTTGTTAAGACAAAGAGAAATGAGTGAGAAATATCTCAACAGTAGAAGCTGGAGAGGTTGTCTAGAATACAGCATCTGACATGATTCAGGCCACATTTTACTAGCAGACCATATAATTCTTTTCATTAAATATTCATATTTCATTGAAATAAAAACTAGCACTGATTCAACTGTGTTTTCTTAATAGTTTTTAATTGTTAATATTTTCAATTATTCAGTGTACAAAATAAAGTAAAAAAAAAAAACAAAAAAACTAGCAGTGGAAAACAAGTAGCTGACTTCATTCCTTACTAATAGGCTCTGTAATCACCTGAATGCTCATACTGTTTCACAGAATAGAAGTAGCTATTCTCATTACAGTGGCATGTGCACGTGTGTATTTATGGGAAAGAGTGTGCAAGGCAGGGAATGGAAAAGTCCCCTTGCTTGCAGAGCAACAATATTCCAGGTTACATACAGGCTAGAGAGAGAGAGAGTCTGAGGACAGTCGAATATATAGGAAAAGGAGATTTGGACCAATGATGATTGGGTCAGCATCTTATACATAAGAAATGCCACCTGAGTTTCATCTTGAACTATTTAATTAAAAATAAAAAATTATGAAAAAAGAGCAAGGAGTAGTTATACTTATTTCATACATTTGATGATTTAAGAAAATTCAATTGTAAGTCAGGCTTATAATAAATCAAAGTATGTTGTGATTACTGTAAGAAGGCGTTAAAGGATACTCCTGTATAGCAGACGTGCTTTTTGAAATGTATATAATCTCTGCTTTGGTTTGTAACTGATATTCCTAACCTTACTGAAGGAGGAATCGGGAAATTGTATAACTTCCCCCATTACCTTCTCCCAACCTTTCATCCAGAATTACAATAGCTTTAAGATCAGCTTATCTTGATTCCTGTTTTCTCAGGCATGGTTTTATTTTGTAAATGTAGTCCCTGTTAGGGTGAGAGTTTATTAGTTTCTTTTCTTTTTTTTTTTTTTTAATAGAAGTTGTGGGTTAATAGAGCGATCATCTTTGGATTCCCATATACCATCTTTATTAATACCTTGTATTGGAATGGTACATTTATTAAAAATGATGAAAGCACATTTTATTAATTGTACTATTAATTATAGGCCGTGGTTTAACTTAGGGTTCCCTGTTTGTGTTATACAAGATTGATTTTTTTGAAAAATTTTTTTTCTAGTAACATATATACAACCTAAAATTTCCGCTTTTTAACTACATTCAAATATATAATTCAGTGTTGTTAATTACATTCACAATGTTCTACTACCAATACCATTATGCATTACCAAAACTTTCCTGTTATCTCAAATAGAAACTATGTTTTAAACCTTAACTCCCTATTTCCTACCCCTACCACTAAGTCATTAGCAGTTGGGAAGTAATGATAATACCCCACATTAAGGCTGCATATTACTTTTTTCAAAAGTGTCTTCACTTGGTGTGTTCAGTTGTTAAAATAACTCTTAGGTAGATAGCAGAGAGGCACATTTTTTAAAAGTCTCTAGCATAGTACTGCAATGATTTAGTACTGCAGTGATACAGTCACTCAGTTTAACGTATGTAGGTTGAGTGAGCTATGTTGAGAAAAACCAGAAGAGTGGAGATGAATGGGAGCTGCTATTTGTTCAAAATAATGAATCATTAGCAAAAGGAAGTGAAACGTGGTTTTTCTATGTCCAGTAGGCATCTAATATGAGCCATATATGTAATTAAAATTTTTCTAGTAACCACAGTAAAAAAAAATAAGAAAAAGGCGAAATTAATTTTAATCATGTATTTCACTTCACCCAATATATCCAAAATATTAGCATTTCAACAAGTAACCAAAATAAAGATTATTGTGATTTATTACTACTGCATGCTTTTTAGTCTTCCAAATCTGGTGTGTTTTTAAAACGATGGCACATCTCAGTTCAGGCTAGCCACATTTCAGGTACTCATAGTCACATGTGCGCAGTGCGCAGTGCTCATGTGCCCAGTGACTAATGTATTGTTCAGCACAACTCTGGATTTCTTTATCCTTTTTTTTTCCTTTCTTGTGATGCCATACTGACACCTCTGACATTTTCTTTTTGATATTCTCATAGAAATTCAGACCAAGTCTATATGTAGCAAATTGAAGGTCATCTTGAGAAAAATTTCATGAGATTAGAAATAGGAAGTAAAAAAAAATTTGCTCTTAAGCTTCTGTAACAGTTTAGAAACTCTAAATTTGGAGTATGCAGTAAATGTATTTTGGAAATATGTAGGATGGTGGAAAGCAGCATGAGAGCTAGTCACAAAGAAATATTGACATGGAGGAATATAAACGTGTAGGTGAGATTAGGTCATCTGTACAAAGAGTGGGATCCCAGGGGACACATTTGTAATTCGTTACTATGATAATGAAGACAGTGCGTTTTCCACCTAGTGGTTAGGCAGAGCTAGTGCAGTCAGTTATTTAGCTAATGCCAGTATCAGCTAAATGTCTACTTAAAAGCTTTTGTTTTTTTAATTTGCAATCCAACCAGGTCTGTACTTTTGTCTGGAATTGTCTAAAAGGGAATATTGCTCCCCCGTCCCCTTTGGCCTTTATTTTGGGAAAGACAAGTCTGCACACTTACTTCATAGTTGTGTTTCTCATAATGGTCCTGAAAAATGCTCTCATATTACTGGACTTGGACAAAAAGGTGAATTGTTCCCCTTCAAGATGGGTAAAAGAAGACAACTCAAAAAACAGTATGAAGGCCATGTAGTTGTTTATTCTATAAACTGTGCATACTCACATGCCCGAAAATGTGTTTTTTTTTAAACTTTCATACTTGGGTGAATAGTGGAACTTTGCTTGGTTAAATGGTTACAATTCTAATTTTGCAGTATATGAGAATATAAACGGCATTGCCTTTTCTTTAATAGCATTGATAATCATATCTGAAATCCAGCCTAAGGATATCTATATTTTCCTAAAGACAACATAAAGAGAATGAAATGTGCTTAGGACACTGTTGGATTTGCTATATTTTGAGATGTTTTTCCTTTAATTTCAGAAAATAAAGCTGTTGGAGTGATGAAGGCAGGCCATGTATTTACAATTGAGCCAATGATTTGTGAAGGTGAGAACGAAGAATACTGTATAGTGTTTATTTATTGCTTTTTGTGGTCACTACTGATCACATTAGTGGTATACTCCGCTTGATTTCTTTTTGCTTTGTTCACACTCTGTCCCATCTTGTACTTGATTCGGTATCATGTAAAGAACTGAAAATTGTAAAGGTTGGAAAGTAAGTAACGCTTTTTACATGCCAGTTCTCCTGTTGTTGGGAAAAGCTGAAGTTCTTGAATCTTGGTCTCTTTTCATAAAGGTCCTGTCAGAGAGAGTGTTGTAGTAATTGGGAGCCTACCTTAAATCTGTGTAGAAGTTATTGCTTGACAGAGTAGTGGAAAGAGAAGGAAAATAGAAGTGCTTGAGCACCTGCCCTGAGACAGGCACAGTTATATAATATAAAGCTCCACAACTTATGAGGTAGGTGTTAGCCCCATTTTATAGAGTAGGAAACCAGTCCTTGGAGAGGCTAAGTAACCCACCCAGGGTCACTTAGTTACATGGCAGAATTGGTGGAGCCCTAAAATCACACCCTTTGTATGATGCTGTACTGCCTCTTCAGGGTTTGCACGCATGGTGTCACATTTATCACACAACTGTTGTGGACAGAGCACAGCACAGACACTTTTAGTCTGGCAGCCTTATGTCCTCTTTGTTACTCCCTGTGACAGGGAGGTGGCAGTGGTAGTGGAATTGGTCTCATGATTAGGCTCTTCACTGAGATTATCTGAGCAATAGAAATAACTGGAGCCTGCTAATGAGGCCTTCACCTTTATTTTTTGTAGACGTGTGTTCTTAACATGGAAGGAGTGATATACCATCACATGTTCTTGTTGGAGCTAGGGGGAGGGAAGTGAGGCAATATTAGTAGGGCCTGTGTGTCCTGGACCATATATTAAATGGTACATTCCCTCCAGATCCTTCCTGGGGCAGGTCCTGCAAGGTTTCCTGGCTCTAATAAAAGGCACGAATCCACTGCTACTCTGGAAGAGGCTATTTGCTGCAGCCCTTGGCACTGTATTGCTGTCTCCCTATCACTCATTGTTCACAAAGCAGCGATTGCAGTCTTTCTGAACTGAAAATCAGTTCTAGTATGTGGAGGAGGATGAACCCTAGAGGAGAAAGTGTGGGCAGGCAAACTGCGTAGGAGATTGTTTTATTTTACAGTCTAGAGTGAGGTGCTGCTGGCTTGGACTAAAAAATTTTTTTTTCTTTTCTTAGTAGCTTCAACACTGTTTTCCACACTTGACTGAATGTTTATTAGCACTAGCCATATTACTGCTCCTGTAAGGTTTGGAAAGGAACAAAACCATTTGTAGATAATTTCATGGTGAATTTTGTTGGGCCAACATTCTGTCAGGTGACTGAGTTCAGAAAAAGTATAGTATGTGGACTTCAGCTCAAGAAGAGTGCCAGGTTTGGTCAGAGAGAAACATTATCTAGTTCCCACAATGTAAAGGCCACACAAGTCAGTCAGAAGACTGATCTGACTTAAAGGACTTAGTAGTTGTGTAGCTTGGGTAATGTATTAGTTATCTCTTATGTAATAAATTACCCCCAAACTTAATGACTTAAAAACACCAATGGTTTATTATCTTACAATTTCTGTGGGTCAGGAATTTTTGAGCACAATTTAGCAAGGTGCCATTGATTTAGAGTCTCTTATGAAATTGTAGTCAAGCTGTCTGTTATGGCCATGGTCTCATGTGAAGACTCTATGAGGAGAGAATGTGCTTTTAGGCTTACACGTGTGTACCTGTTCCTTGTGAGTGGTTGGACTGAGGGCCTCAAGTTTCTTGCTGGCTATTGGCTGAGACCTTCTGTAGTTCTTTACCATGTGGACCTCCACAGGCTATCTTACGTGGCTACTGGCCTCCCCCAGAATGTGTGGACCAAGAGAGAGAGCAGGCACATCCAAGACAGATGAATGACCTAATCCTGGGAGTGACAGCCCAACACTTCTACCATATTCTCTTTCTTAGAATTGGTTTATGTGCAACTAGTTGTAAGGCAGTAAGTATATTAATAGTGAAAGGAGAGATAATGAGAGGAAAGTATCATTAATTTTTTAATTAACTGGTACCTGGTTGATAAGGCATATGGTAGTACTGCTGGGAGTAAGCAAATAATTTTCTATAGAACTAGTTCAGATACTCATCAGATTTTCAGAGCTTTACTTAAGTGTAACTCAACTACACTAAATCTCACTGGAAATCCAGGTTGGAAAATCTCAAGTCGAAAGAGGAATTTCCTCAGAATAGTGGCCAGATAGGTGTACCTTGACATTATTTAAGAACCTGTTTTAGCAGATCAAAATAAAATCAAAGAAGTATTATGTCTTAAATCCATTTTTGAAAAAGGTCATTACATTAAAAAATAACTATATTCTTCTTTAGGTAGTTGAAAAGTAGGAGTTAATTTTCTTTAAGCTGCTGGTTATTTCACTGCAGAGTTCAAGTTCTGGGAGTTTTCTGTGTGAGTTAGTGAGGCATAGAAGTAATGTTTTATCTAAAGATTATTCAAAGTGAAGATGTACTGAAAAAAAATGTTTCACTCTAATTTGGAAATGAGGAAGTCACTGTAAATAATTTTTAGTAGGAGGCTGTTGTATCTATAATTGCTTCAACTTTTTCATTCTACCTCTGCCCAGATTCTCTTGGACCTTATCTTTCAACATTGCTTTCATTGCCTTGTTCCTCCCTACCCCTCCCTCATGTAGAATTTTTGTTCATTGTTTCCCATCTTCTCATTGTCCCTTCACTTCCTTCCTGTTGTTTCAACTCCTCTCTAATCCATTCTGCTTCATTTTTCTTGTCCTCTGTTCAACCTGTTTGCTTCTCTTTGTACTTTGTTAGGGATTGAATCATGCCCCCTACAAAAGGCATGTTTGGGTCCCAAACCCAGGTCTTGTGGGTGTGGACCCATCTGTAAACAGGACCTTTGAACGTGTTATTGTTAATGTGTGCCCAAGCTGAAGGTCTTAAAAGTAGAGGAAATTGGACACAGAAAGGAGTTACAGGGAGGAGCTAGAAGCTGCAAATTAACAGAACCCAGAACAGAAAGAAGATACTGCCAGGTGCATTGCCAGGTGACGGAAAAGCCAAGAACCAAGGATTGCTTGCAGTCAGCCCCAGAACACCACAGTCTTCAGGGAGAAATAATTGACTTGCTGGTGCCTCAAATTTGGACTTTTAGCCTCAAAATTGTCAGCCTGTAAATTCATGGTGTTAAGCCAACCCACAGTATGGTATTTGTTTTAGCAGTTGGGAAGCTGACACATCTCTCTCTCTGGTAACAGGGGTATGGATTATAAAAATTTCACAGTATAAATCTGTTCTCACTATCTACTTATGTGCCTGCCATTTTAAAATTAAATCAGGAGTTATATAATAAAAGTATACCAATATTTACATTATTTCTCAATATATATTGACTTTTTCTTTTTTTTAAGGAGGTACCAGGGGTTGAACCCAGGATCTCATATGTGGGAAGTAGGCACTCAACCACTGAGCTACATCCGCTCCGCAATGGTTTTTTCATTTGTTTGTTTGGTTTTTAGGAGGTACAGGGGATCATACCCAGGACCTTATGGGAAACAGGCATGCAACCACTTGAAATACATCTGCTCCTCTAATTCAAGGTTTTACTTATAGTCCTGTGATACTAGCAGTAATATAATTTCTAGAATACAACCCAGTGCCTTTATTTTAGAAATACCATCTTAATTTGATATTTGGGAAATACAGAAAATATCAAGTCATAACCCACTTGAGGAAATTTAAACATCATCATCATTCATTAGCACTAAAGACCAAAATGAAGTTGGAGAGGCATAGCTAAAGCACACAAGTTTGAAGTGTAAATAAGAATCTTGATAGTGAATTTTCCAACTTGCTTTCTGCTTTTATCCAGGGATATAGAAGTACATGCAGATACACTCACCTAGAGAGTTAATTTAGAAAACTATTGTTTTTTGTTTGTTTAAGGCGGATGGCAGGATGAAACCTGGCCGGATGGATGGACTGCAGTGACGAGAGACGGGAAGCGGTCTGCTCAGTTCGAGCACACTCTGCTGGTCACGGACACTGGCTGTGAAATCCTAACCCGGCGACTTGACAGTGCACGGCCTCACTTCATGTCCCAATTTTAATTTCTCCCAAGATGGCTTCATTCCTTTTGGCTGTACTATGCATTTTTATTAAGAGTACAGAAAGGAAGAGGAAATTTTTATCACTGTTTTGTTTTGACCATAGATAAGAAAGGACTTCAGGATTTGATGCATATCCTCAAGAACTTGTCTTGGGTCTGAGAAAACCTAGAAGAATAAAGGAAGAATTTCTCAACTCCTTTCACTGTCCCTTCCTTCCCCCCCAATGATCTGTACACTCCTGTTTTCTCATTTGCCCTTTGAGCACTTTTACTTAAACCTGCTTCTAGTTGCTTTTACCACTGCCACAAATGGCCGTCAAGAGTTAGCTGCTTTCCAGGTGAATGTTGAAGAGGAGAATCCTTGAAACTTCAGCAACACATGTTGCTCCAGATTTTTAAAATTAAATATATATATATATGAAGAAATATATGTATACATTTTTAATTCCATATACAAAATTACTGAACACTATGTGACCTAGGGTTTGTATTGATTCTTTTCTGACAGGGTTATATGCTGTCATACTGGACCCATAGTTTGCAGTGATTTAATTCTAAATTGGAAACTGTCATCCTGTTCCCCGCTCCCACTAATCATTTACCCTTGTAAATGTACTTAAGTACTCAATGAGACTTTTTCTCTAATATGGACTCTGTGTTTGTGTGTCTATGAATGGATGTGGCAAAATTCACTTTGGAAAATGTTACTAGACTTTAAATCCAGTATGTGGCAAAAATAGCCATACTCCAAGTCGGACTGGCTGTTGCAGGGCATGAGAATTTTGTAATACACTGATACTTCAGACCTCTATTTGATCAGAAATGGGAGGAAAAAGCCTACTTTCTTCCCCTCTCTATTTTACTTCAAGAACATACATTGGATGTACTCAGGAGAGAGTGGAGGCTGTCCTGTGGAGGATGGTGTTCTAGAATCTGTCCAGCTGTGAGCAGACTAAGTCTGGTTCGCTGTTAGGTTCTAACATTTAGTCATTGATATTGATAAGAAAGGAACTACTTTGAAGACTGATACCTTGCAGTAGGGATGCAGCTTCCATTCTTGATGTATTGATGTATTGCCTTTATGTAGTTGGTCCTTATTAGAAATGATCCCAGCTGCCCAATGTGTATGTCCTTTTCAGTATTTCAGTCCAGATAGGAGAGTATCCAGTGAAGACATATCAGGCCATAGAGTCATTGTTATGAGAGTGTACTTGATTACTGGGTATCTGGTGAAGTTCTTGTAAAATAATTTGATACCACTGACACATTATATTTTTAAGAGAACATCTTCTTTCCCAGAGTGCCTCAGACCTTTATTGCTTTAAAAGAATTATGATGTTTTCATTACTTTTATTATTTTAATGATTTAGTAAAGTGACTGAATCTGGTGTTGACTTTTGGGGGTATGTGTGTGAAGTTTTTAACAAATTGTAATATTTGTGAATGGAATGCCTTGCAATATGAATATTAATATAATGTGTAAAGGGAGATTAAAAAGTTTGATTATCCCACCAGTCATTAATTTTGCTGCATTTGTTTGGGATTTCAGGGGGAAGTGGGATGGAAATGGGATGAATGATTTTATAATTTAAACTCGATCATTTGCATAAAAATACCTTTTTTTCAGGTTTAATGCTGCACAAATTGTACCATTATGTTTGGTTCCACAGAGTTTGTCAGCAGCATTTGAAATATAACTATATTTTTGAGAGTTTTTACAATAGAGAATGCTATTTAGGGAAGCATTTTGTGTTGATAATGGAGAAAAGTGTGGGCTTCAAGAGTGTCTCTCATCAGAAAATAAACTCAAGGAAAAAAATGTTGGTGGAATAGTTTTTTTTAAATTAAAAGATAAACACCATATACACCATATTGGTGATATACTTTTCTCAGTTTGGAAGATTTTAAAACATTGTGGGCTCTAGTCTAATTGCATATACCTAATTAAAAATGTTTATTAGATTTATGGGAGAGAACATCTAGTTTCAGCATTCTCCCAACTTTGTTTAAAATAAGCCTATGTGTTACTTTAAAAATAGTCTTTTATCTGCTAGTTCTCCACCCTCTGGAATTACAATTCAGAAGGAAAAAGGTTTGTCGTCTATCTTCATTTTATGTCTTTTGCTGATAAAGTAGTTTAAGGAACATTAGAATCCATTCACTGACACCTTTATACCACTTGGCACCTAAATTAATGGGCAAGAATTTGCCTATTTGTTTAGGGATTTGTTTGCCATCTTACCTTGATTCTTCAGTTTGGATGTTACCACTTTTGGATTTTCATTGGGTTTGGTTAAAATTGAGAACAGGGGAAGTGGACTTGGCTCAACAGATAGAGCATCCGCCTACCACATGGGAGGTCCACGGTTCAAACCCAGGGCCTCCTTGACCCTTGTGGAGCTGGCCCATTCGCAGTGCTGATGCATGCAATGAGTGCTGTGCCACGCAGGAGTGTCCCCCATGTAGGGGAGCCCCACGCGCAAGGAGTGCATCCCGTAAGGAGAGCCGCCCAGTGCGAAAGTTCAGCCTGCCCAGGAGTGGTGCTGCACACACGGAGAGCTGACACAGCAAGATGACGCAACAAAAAGGACACAGATTCCTGGTGCCACTGACAAGAATAGAAGCGGACACAGAGAACAGACAACTAGGGCGGAGTGGGGGGAAGGGAAGAGGAATAAAAATAAATCTTTAAAAAAAAACTTGAGACCAGGATGCTTCATTGCCAAAGTCCTCAAATGCACCCTCCTGGTATTTGTAAGCTATTGCCTTTTTTTCTTCTAACTTTTTGTTTTGAAATTTTCAAATTTACAGAAGTTGAAACTATAGTATATGAAATAATCATATAGCTTTTACCTATATTCAACAATTGTTATTTTGCTACATTTCCTTCTTGGCTCTGTAAGCACTTTTCTTTAGAAATCAGTAGCTTTGTATTTCACGTATTATTATGAAACGTGTCTCCTAAAAATAAGGAAATTCTCCTAAATCTTAATGCAATTATAATATGAATTTAACATTGATATAGAATTATCTAACATGGTTCATACATTAAATTTCTTTGCTTTAAAATGCAGGGTCCAAATCCGTGGCATTTGGTTTTCATGTATCCATAGTCATCTTTACTATAGAACAATCAGTCCTTCAACCTTGTTTCGGTCTTTTATGAAATTGACACTTTTGAAAAATCAGGCCAGTTAGCTAGATTTGTCTGATGATTTTCTTATAACTAGGTTCAGGTGAAAGATTTGACAGAAAGCTACACAGAAGACATGCTGTGCGCCCCATTCATTTCATCACATCAGGAGGCACATAATGTTAGCTTGTCACGTTTCTGATACTAAGTTTGATCACTTGGTGCCTATCAGATCTTTACATTGTAAAAATACCCTTTTTCCAAATAAGTAATTTGGCATGAGATATTTGGAAGCCATTTGGATAGCCTGTTCATGCAATGGTTTTAGCAGTCATGATAATCCTTGCTTGAATCAATTATTTTATTACATTGGTGGCTGCAAATTGGGATTTTCTAGGCCTAACATTCCTTCAGTTATTAGCTGGCATTCTTCCACATTGCAAGAAATGTACTTTCTACCCTCCTCACTCATCCCCCCCCCCTTTTTTTTTTAGTATCAATGTAGATTCTCAATCTTTTTTCATTCTGTTAACTGTCATTATTCCAAATTTGGCTAGCAGGACTTTTAAGCTTGTTCACCCGTCATTCTGACCTGTGTCTATCAATCTTTGAGCACTTCCTTACAAAGTAATGAATTCATGAATCCTTCATA
This sequence comes from Dasypus novemcinctus, assembly GCF_030445035.2. Lineage (NCBI taxonomy): Eukaryota > Metazoa > Chordata > Mammalia > Cingulata > Dasypodidae > Dasypus > Dasypus novemcinctus. The sequence continues at coordinate 103,413,234 of NC_080673.1, read as the reverse complement.
GTAGGATTCTAGGCTTATCATGTACTTACTTTTTTTAAAGATTTATTTTTATTTTTTTCCCTGCCCCCCTCCCCCAACCCCACTCTAGCCCTGCTGTTTATGCTGTCTGTGTCCATTTGCTGTGTGATCTTTTGTATCTATTTCTCTTTTTGTCTTCTCATCTTTCTCTAGGATTCAGAGGGATTCGATCCTGGGGATCTCTGATGTGGAGAGATATTCCCAGTCAGTTGTGCCACCTCAGTTCCTGGTCTCTTCTTTGCTTCACTTTGACTCTCCCCTTTGTCTCTCTTGTTTCATTGTCATCTTGCTTCGTGACTCCTTTGCGCAGGCACTGACTCACCATACAGGCACTCAGGCGGGCACTTAGCTCACAGCACGGGCACTGGCTTGCTGTGCAGGCATGCTTTCTCTTCTTTTCACAAGGAGGTAGGCGGAGGAGGCCTTATCACTTGAGCCACATCTGCTTCCCTTATCATGTACTTCTCATGCCCTGGACTTGGAATTGGTTGCTTCTCCAAGGAGCCCTGGTTTCTTTAGGTGGGGTGGTATTTGGAAATCAAGAACTGGGTACTACTGGGGTGTCATTGCTTCTAGGCCCTGGGAACAAAGCCAGGAAACATTTTTAAATAAATCATGCATTCTCTCTGATACTTTGACTTCACACCCAAGTCTTCCTCACTCTTCCTTGTTCCATATTTTTCTCTTCCTTTTCCCACTGTCAGAACTTTGGTTCCAAAAAGCATTATTAACTCATTTTATTGACCCTACAACACTTGCAAAACAATTTCGGAATTACTGTGCCAGAATTACCACCTACAATAAACTTAAGTGTAGGGAAGTGGATGTGGTTTAATTGATAGAGTGTCCATCTACCATATGGAGGGTCCAGGGTTCAAACCCAGGGCCTGCTGGCCCATGTGGTAAGCTGGCCCACATGCAGTACTGCTGCATGCAAGGATTGTTGTTCAACGCAGGGGCGCACCACGTGCAAGGAGTGCACCCCACAAGGAGAGCCGCCCCTGTGAAAAAAGCACAGCCCACCAAGAGTGGCGCCGCACACATGGAGAGCTGATGCAGTAAGATGACTTGACAAAAGAGATGCAGTTTCCCAGTGCCACCGGATAATGCAAATGGATGCAGAAGAACACACACAGAATGGACAGAGAGCAGACAATGGGGAAGAGAAATGAAAATTTTTAGGAAAAAAACAACAAAAACTTAAGTATAAAATTCCTGCATGATTCTTTTTATTCTCAGGATATATTTTACTAAAGACTTGCAGTCAGTATTGGTTTAAAAGTTGAGATAATAAATTTTTTAATCTTATCAAATTCATAAATCATGAACTACTTTTTAACAATGAATGCAGTGACTCTTGGGAGCAAAGCATAGAGATGGGATGGACAGGATATTTTAGTGGTCTAGAAATATCAGAACTATTTGAGTTAGTGTGATATGGTTATGTCTACATTTGATGTTGGACTTGTACTAAACTTTGTGGCTTACAAAAAGAGTAAATTATACCATTTGT